>NW_027108805.1:290261-291158 GCF_000696795.3 Halyomorpha halys | reverse complement strand
TAAAAAATTACTGTTCTCTTTAAATGTGATTACTATCTAAGTATGAGGACTAGCACATGGCTGAGTCGAACACAACTCTCCTTCAAAAAGGTGTGCCATTTTATAACTTTATGGGCGACTCTACCTCACCCTCAACAACCTATTATAATGTCGATGTTGGGCTTTTCCTCCAAAACAGTGGAGGATTGGTCAAATTTTTGTCAGGAGATTTGTCTAGACTCACTAGTGATATCAGATGTTGGCACCATTGATGGTCCAGGAGTAGTGGTAGAAATTGATGAGGCGAAGTTTGGAAAACGGAAAAACAACTGGGGGAGGGAAGTCTAAGGATCATGGATCTTCGGTGGGATTGAAATAGTGAGGAAGAGGTGTTTTTTTGAAACAGTCCCTGATCGCTCAGCTAACTCCCTCATGGAAGTTATCCTGCTGCGAATCGCCCCAGGAACTACCATCATTTCAGACCTATGGAGAGGATATTCTCTAATCCATCACCATCAGTATCAACATCTGACAGTAAATCATAGTATTAATTTTTTAAACCCGGATCATAAAAGAATTCATACCCAAAATATTGAGAGGACGTGGCGTGAGGTACGCTGTAATATCCCACAATTCGGAAGGAATAAAAACGACAATGCCGGATACCTAGCTGAGTTTTATTGGAAATCGAGGGTCGATTTAAACTCCCGCTTCCATCAATTCTTGATGGAGGTTGGTAGGCAATTTGATCCTTATAGCAATTAAAAGGTAAGAATTTTAATATTATTTGGTTAGTAATAGTATGTCAATATTAACTTCTTAGTATTAAGGACCTGAGTTAATACTTTGTAGTGCTAAGGCAGTTAACATTTGTGTTCAATAATTCTCCAATATAGAATATCTATTGTTATATAACCT
>NW_027108805.1:285461-289866 GCF_000696795.3 Halyomorpha halys | reverse complement strand
CCTCTTTAAGAAATATAAAATGTAAAATTATGAGAAGATTGTTGACCCTCTATTATATGAGGTGAAGATGGTTAGGGGTGCACTAATATGCTATTTGTTTAATTAATATAACAATCAGGCAGTCCGCTAATTGTCAATTTTGTATGATATATATGAGGAATAGATTATTTTTCCCCTGTTAGTTATCCATATATCTAAATGCAATTCTATCCTTTAAACCTAATACA
The DNA here is from genome assembly GCF_000696795.3 of Halyomorpha halys. Lineage (NCBI taxonomy): Eukaryota > Metazoa > Arthropoda > Insecta > Hemiptera > Pentatomidae > Halyomorpha > Halyomorpha halys. Next base: position 289,639 of record NW_027108805.1, on the reverse strand, counting down.
TATTCCCTCTTTAATAAATATAAAATGTAAAATTATGAGAAGATTGTTGACCCTCTATGATATATATGAGGTGAAGATGGTTAGGGGTGCACTAATATGCTATTTGCTTAATTAATATAACAGTCAGGCAGTCCGCTAATTGTCAATTTTGTATTTGACAGGTGTGGGTATAAATTGAAAAGATAAAAAAAAAAGCATCTCATGATTTTGTAAAGTAAGTTGTAAGTATGTTGTAAAAATTTTCAGTTACAGCTCAAGAGAACCTTGTTATATTCAGATCAACTATTAAACAATTATCTTATTCTTATTAATTTACAGCTCAAGAGAACCTTATTATTCTAGTTATCTAAATCTTATTTACTTACATATATAGGAAGATGGTCAGGGTTGCGGTCAACAGTTAAATTTACATTTTTTTTTTTTTTCAAATTTTACACAAAAAGGCAAATAGATTGGTATATAATAATATTTAAATTCATATTAAGAGTGAAGGTAGAAAACAATAACAAAATTTCTAAAACTAAATCAATTTTTTTTTCTGCTCTCATGGAGAACTGGTCGCAAAATAATTAGATCCAGACACATGACTAATATTTTGCGACCTAGTACCTTTGATTCAGTGTAAAACTAAAGATTGAAAATAGCTAGTGGTATTTCAAAGTTTCATTGGAATAGGTGATCCCATGTTCGTTATCTTCATTTGTTAGCTTTTAATGTCTAGAACAAAATTTCTTTAATTTTTCGATTATTTTAAACACTTAATGGATTCTTACAATCTTAAACTTTGGAAACCTATCAAAGTCACAAAGATATAAACCTTTGGTCCAATGACGTCTTGTCATATCTCCCATAGATTGTAAATTAAATGGAGATACATTTTTAGGCCTAGCGGAAATCTTTTATTTATAACTCCAAAAAAATGTTCCTAGCGAAAACAAACCCACATTTTCAAGCAATAATGAGCATTAAATTCTACCTCAAATTTCATACCAGAATTTTGATCGAAATGACAGTCATAATACCACAACATTCTAATAACTATGACAAAATTTGACTTCTGAAAGCATGTACCAGTGAAGGTTTTTCATCAATTTTTTTGTTCACTAAGAACCATATATTTTGATTTTGCCCAAATAAACATAGGAAAATTAGAAATGTCCTATTTCTTGAAATTCGCTTAGCAGTTAATCAAAAATGAAGTTCAAGTTAATTAATTTAAGAGTTACTTACATCTCAAAAGAATTCCCGAAGTTAGAAAAATAAACAGGTACCCTTTAAAACAATGGTCGAAAGTGGTAGATGTTAATTGATAAAATTGATACTTGATTATTTTTACACTCATCCCCAAATTCCCTTTAAATTCGGACCAGTTGTTTTAGAAGGCTTTATTTTTATAAAAAATATATGTTGTAAGGAAAATATTTTGTGCATCTGTGATCGTAAATGGATGGAATTTGATTAAATTGATATGGAAATATCTTAGTACCAAATCCCACATAATTGATTATACCTTAACACTAAGTTGACTAAAATCAATTGACATACTAAGATACAAATTCATAATTTCTGTAAAATGGAATGAAAATCTTAGCTTCTGATGGCAAACGTTTTCTTTTTCAAAATTGTTCAATGGGCCCCATTTTATTCAATAATTCATGTTTCTTATTTTTGTCCTTACTATTCCTATTTGGAATATTGATAAAACATTATATTACTGCTTATAAACAACTTATATATTTTTAAATTAGGCTACATTGTCAAAGTATGACAAAAATGTGTGATTTTATTTGCATAGGGGTACAAATAAATTTCTGCCGTACCCTATCAAAAATGAGAGACTTATTGTGAAAGAAGGGTATACTATGTTTTATTCAAAATATTACCCATTAGCTGCCACTATCTTTTCTCATTTTTCTAGCAGCCTTCAGAAAATATGAGCATTATCATATTGAAGAATAATTTTGTCATGTCTGGAGTAGTAATGAGGCCGTTTTTCCTTGAGTGCTTGGCTCAATCTCATCAATATTGTTGCAGTGAATAAAATAAAAATATCTGTTCTAAAACGAGCAAGGATAAATTCCAACTAAGTGTAAGGGGGTATGTAAAAGTTGTGTGATGCATACACTGCTCCAACTTTTTAAAATTAAGTGATTAAATCCTTTAGTGATTTTAATCATTAATATTTTATCAAAACTTTCTTATTTTTGTATTGGAATCGCTATCACTATCAGCCTTGGATTAATGAATATTATTCCCTCATATGGTTTGATTTTATAATGTTTCTGTTTTTGAAATCTAGTCCCTACCAGTTTGTTTCCAATGAAAATTTAAAATTACATTTTACTCTATTGCAACCAAATACCCTCGATTTATGGTACCTAAAAACCATTAAGTATTTAACAATTTATCATGAATAAAAATTATTGATTTTAATCAATTAGACAATAATATTTCATTCTTCCAAAACATCTGCATTGGTATGTTTCTCCAGAAAGACCAGCAATTCTGTCTTGAAATCACCTTTTGCTTTTGCAAAAAGTGATGAATGTTCTGCATTAGTGCCTACTTCAGTCGAAAAATTAAACAAAGTAGCCTCACAGTTGAGATGATTCATTATGACAAGCAAAAATACAGTATATTTAAAAGCTAAAATTATGTCCCCAACTGAATAGCAAATAATCTGACTCATTATGAGTGATTATTGTGGAAATGCCACACATTTGATAGGAATGGCTATATAGTGGGCAGATTTATATTTTTAAATATTAGGGATAGAAAGATTAAAATTGGTGAGGCTAACTTAGAAATAAATGGAAACTTCTTAAATACCTGTCAAGAACTAATTTTGATAGTAATGATATCAGTCGAAGAGCCTGTGAGGAAAAAAGCAGTTATTTCACCACAATTTTTTATTAGTTTAATGAAAAATATGTACAGTTACTTGCCAAAATTGATGACTTTGCTCAAGAATGCAAAAGTATTAACTTTTAATTCAGAGCTCCAAATCTTTAAACCTAACAATTGCACCTAAAAACCTGATAGAACATCATTTAAAGTAGAATAAATTTGCTAAAATATGAGCCATAATAGAGCTATTTATGTTATGTAGGTCCCAAGATAGGTTTTTTTTAAAAAGCAACATTTCATAACAAAATAATAAAAAATCAGTAGATATTGAATTTATTTTTGGAAGACTATATGTCAGGAATCATTAGATGTATAGATGTCAATTATTACTCATATTAAAGCTAGTTTAATGTACCATAAAGTAGTTTATAACGTTTATCTTCGTAGGAGTAGTGGTTTTCATGATGTTTCCTAAAATTGATTCACAAAATAGTGTTTTCTAGTTAATCAGACAGAACTTTTGGTTTATGAAAAACAATCTCAGGAATCATTACGAGTAAAGATGCCGTTTAGCACTTAAATTACAGCTAGTTTAGTGTACTACAAAGTAGTTCATAATGTTTATCTTCGTAGGAATAGTAGCTTTCATGAAATCTGTCCAAAATAAATTCATAAAATGTTGATTTCAAGTTTCCAAGTCCTTCCAATTCCTTAACCAGTTTAGTTTCTACAACATGAGTTACTATAAAACTTTGTTTCAATAGATTATTATCAATCAGAATCAATATTGATACACAAAACTTAATAGATAAAATAGCAACATTTAACTTTAAAACATAAAGCAAGAAAACAATGATACTAACAAGAAATAAACAAACTTTACCTAAAAGTACTAAGTAAAATATTAGAATGAATTTTTTACAGCATAGATTTAATGTTTCAAAATGGTAACTGGAAAGTGTAAACTTTTATTTTCTTGAACTAAAAGGGTGAAAGTTTATAAATAACAAAAAATATACAAATAGGTGGAACATTTGGGAGTAAAACTTTACATTATGCCTAAAGGAGAAAATGAAAAAGAATTAAAAATTGACTTTAGATATTAGAAATACCTACTTCTTCTCCATGTAGATCCATACTAGCTGAATTATCGTCTTGAAAATCTAGAACATCATGACTAACACCTACCTAAAATGTTCCAAAAAAAAATTGAATTTAATGGTAAACAGGAGTAGTGCAACAAAATTAATGTAAAAACAACAAATATTAGTTAACAGAAAGTTAGGGCTCTTGAATATAAAAAGTACAGAGTTAACTTTAAAATATAATAA
>NW_027108805.1:277838-285338 GCF_000696795.3 Halyomorpha halys | reverse complement strand
TATAACAAGTAATTAAACACTTTAGGTTACCTCATAACAAAGCAATCGCAGATTTTTAGGAAATATTATTGCAAATTAGTATATCAGTAGTTTATCACGTAAACATTTTACCCAACACCCTTTCCGAACAAGACTAAATGCTCCTTGTAATTGCAGCATTTATACTTTAGAAATTTAAAACTTAAAATTATAAAATCACAAAAGATGGAACAAAACAAGAAGTCAAATATTAACACAAATTATTTAGCGGTAACATTCGAGAGTAGGTTAGTTGACATCTAAGTATACATCTCGAGGCGTTCATATGTTCGTTCCACACAATCAAGCTCGTCTAAGTTATGCAAAAGGAAAAAAGATTTGTTATTAAAAATTCGTGATCGAACTTTCCTTAACCATTATATATACTACAATTTCTTACAATCACATCCCACTATTTTCAGATTCTAAACGACTATTGGCTGGTTTTATCACGTGGTACGGGCGTTTGGTTTCAATTTTGTCCAACTAAGTAAGAAACTGTCGCCTTTTTGAAAGAAGTTAGGAAAATTAATATTTTTTATCAAGTGAAATAAGCTACTAAGTAACAAATTTTTATGAGGAAATAAAATAATCAATGAATAATTTAAGAATAAATACAACAAAAATGTCGTCAATTCAACTTAAGAATAATTCATAACAATTCGGGAAAGCAAACCGATAAAAAATTACCTTTGCTATGTTTCTTTTCTTTTATTGTTTGTATCTAAAGTAATAAAACTGAATAAATTTGGAACTCTAATGTTTCAGTAATATTAATATTCTCACCCTATCTTGTTAAAACAGACGACAAATTTTACATAAACTATAGCCAAGGGGTCACGGTGTCGGTGATAGTGATAGTAACAGCTGTCGCAGCCTCTAACATCCTGTAAACTGACATTTGCCCCGTCGTACTATCAGGAAGTGCTTGATAGTTGGTAGCACTATCAACTATCTGCGCATAAGTGACAAACTTATTAATTGTCACGTGGAACCTCGACTTATGTTACCCCTAGGAATTTGTTTCTAGATCACTTCAACACCACAAGAACACATTTTTCTTCACTATTTTAATACATATTATGTCCTTCGTGGGGGTGTAATGGTACAATTCAAGTTTTGAACTGTCCCAATAGTCCCAGTTCTGTAGTTTGTACAGTTCCAAGTCTACTTAGTTCATTTTACCTCCTAGATAGGAAGCTCCTACCCTTAATCAGTTAGGCAAAATTTCCAGGAGTACTGATTAGATGAGTATGGTTACTAGTAATCAAAATGTTTGAGTTGTGAGTAGAATACTCATAAATAATAATAAATTATTAAATTTAATAATAATAAAACCTTTAAGTTACGTACAAGTAAAATAATCGGTACTCAAGAAAATCATAAAATGAGTACAAGGAATTCATACTCAAACCAGTTTGAATACCAGTATTTGTAATTAGTCCTCAAATAAATGTTGAATAAAAGTACCATAATCGTACTCGTCATTTAATAGTATAAGTATCGTTGAGTACATCTTTTTATTTTGAATAGTATATGGGTCATTCTCTTTTCAATGAACGATTAGTGTTCCTGACTCATTGTAGTTGTTTACTATTAATATATAGATATGAAAAAAAAGTCTTCATTTTGAGGAAGCACCGTACTACAATCTAACTCATTTGGAACAATAGTTTTATAATAGTAACAGCTAATAAAAAATTTTCAAAGTTCGATTTCCTCACAACCCAGGGAGTTTCCCATATTTGAATGACCCCTACCAACGATATGGTAGTAGAGAGACAGATAAAAAGGGGCGGGATTTCTGACAAGAATATTCAGTAATACTAAGTACTTTACGGAGAACGAATTTATCTTCACCATTTAGATTTTAAATATAAGAAGATGGTCAGGGTTGCGGTCATAAAAAGAACAAATAATTAAAAATTATTTTAATGTCCGACGTTTCGCCCCACTTCATCAGGGCTAAAAGATAAAAAAAACTGAGAATATTACAACAATAAGGTAATTTAAGCTAGGATAAATATTATGTAAAAATAAAGTGATAAGAAATTGCATATAAATAAAAGGATGGAGGACATAAAAAAATAGTATCAGTACAAAATAAACAATGATAAGAATAAAAATAAGTAACAATGGCAAGAGTAAAAATTATACAAAATACGTAAAATATACAGTTAAAAAAGTACAGGAGACGTACGTAAAACCAAAAACAATAAGGGGAAAAAAGTAAAGATTAAATAAACGTCTTGAAACAATAAATATAAATAAAAATAATAATAAAGATATTAAATTATAATAAATGAGCCATTCCTTCACTATGTCTTGGACTCAAGTCTCAAAATAAACTAATTTACTTTTTTACTAATACTAAGGATCCTATTCCTCTCCAATACCGCTCTAACGTTGCTTACCGGATTCCTTGTTCCTCCCCCAACTGTAATTCTTCATATATAGGCGAAACTAAGAACCACCTCAGATCACATATCTCTCAACATAAATTATCTATAACTTCCCACAACTCAGCCGCTTCCAAACTTTCAGAACATGCCCTTACACTTAATCATGCTTTTGATTTTGACCATACCACTATTTTAGCCACTGTTCCAAATTACCAAAAGAGACTCATCTCAGAATCCATTTATATACATCTTGAACCCCTTCCAGTTAACCACAAAATCGATAAAAACTGTATCTCACATATCTACAGTCATATATTAAACTTAATTAAGACTAAATAATTTTACGCTCATTTTATTATCATCACCAAATTTTTCTATTATACTTTTGTTTTTTCACCTGTTTGTTATCTCTCTATCACTTATATTATCTATCGCTGCATTCACTTATATTTATTTATCTATGTTTTATTAACTTTCACATTTACTTTGTTTTTTTGTAAACTTTTACTTCACATGTTTCTATTAACTTATTTCACTTACCATTGTCATCACCTATATTATTAACATTCTATCACAATTTTTTCACTTATTTCTATACTTTATTACTTATTTTTAATCTTTTTATGTACTTCTTTTTACATCTCACCTTGTACTTTTATTTTATTTTGTAAACTTTCACTTCCGATTTTTAAATTACCTTATTTCACTTTATATTATTCATGTTACTCCTGTTATCTTTACTATTATTATTATTATTATCAGTGTAGATAAATGATTATTTTCATGATATATAAAAACTACAGTTGTTATCATTGTCTAATTATTTTTCTTATTTATTTCTTTGTAAATTTGTTTTTGTTTTAATACTCTTTATTTACTTTTACTTATTATCAGTTACTTCTTTTACAATTATTGTTATTATATCCTATATTGTATTAACTACCCTAACTATATTTTCTTCAGTATATACTCGTATATACTGAAGAAAATGCTTAATGGCATTAGTAATAAGTAACAATATGTATCATTCTAATTTTACTTAGTTATTCCTAAATTAGAAAATTATTATAGTTATTATTATTATCATATTTCTGTATCTTTTTTAACTGTATATTTTACGTATTTTTTAAAAATTTTACTCTTGCCATTGTAACCTATTTTATTATCATTGTTTATTTTGTACTGATACTATTTTATGTCTTCCTTCCTTTTATTTATATGTAATTTCTTATCACTTTATTTTTACATAATATTTATGCTAGCTTAAATTACCTTATTGTATCTTATTGTTGTAATATTCTCAGGTTTTTTTGTATATTTTTAGCACCGATGAAGCCCTGCAAAGTGGGGCGAAACGTCGGACATTAAAATAGTTTTTAACTATTTGTTCTTTTTTTGACCCCAACCCAGACCATCTTCTTATATTTAAATTTTTATGGTCAACTATATATACATATACATTTAGATTTTACATCATAATATATGTCTATCTCGTATTTTCAACTTTCACAACCCTAGAATGTTTGAAAACTCCGATAATTCTGCAGAACGTGCACGATAGAAAAATTAGTTCGATTTAAAACACTGGGATATTCCCAACAAAGCTGTCGTAACCTCCTAGGTTTTGCTAGCTCATTTGTTTTCGCCAGTTTAGCTACCAATTGTTGGAATTCGTGAGCTTCTCTATCTGTTTTCTCATAACCCTGGTCGATTTCGTCTAACCTTGGTGAGTAGGTTAAAACCTAATTATACAAATAATTTATGCGTCATTAGGAATTATAATTATTATTTCAAAGGCAGAACTCATTAAGCTATCAAACTGCGAACCATGAGCCGTTTAGTTGAAAATCATCACAATCCTGCAGCTCGCAACCTTGGGGTTAGTAGGTTTACCATGATTTAGGGTCGTAAAGAAAGCCAACTCTACTTTTTTCTGATGTAGACTCAAACTGACGCTCATATGTTGTTATGTTGTTTCTCAATTGCCCCATATTGTGTAGGGCGATAAAATATAATTAAAATTCTTATTATGAAGTAATGGAATGATCTAAAACATATTTACTAAATTAGACTTTGAGTTGAATTATTTTAAGCTTTCTTAAAGTGCAAACGTTTTCGTAGCTCATAACATTTCGGAAAATAATATTATTCTTGTCGGGGTTGTCTAGTCTTAGGCGGTTCTCCAGCCTGATATCCACTTTACATAAAGCCCTCGACAAGGGGTATTCAATAGTAAGTTAGGAACGGCCGTGCCAGAGGATGAGCCCTGGACACTGACGTAGGTAGAGGGAGGTCTAGGTAAGAGAGAGTCTGAGGTAGAGTAACAGTTCTAGTTGCCGAGATGAAGCGGACGGACTAGAGCTGGGGAGAGACGGGATCAACTACACTGGTTGCCGAGATGAAGCGGACGGACCAATGTAGGCGTTTAGCCTCAGGCTACAATCTTAGTTGCCGAGATGAAGCGGACGGACTAAGATTGCTGGAGAGAAGGAGAGGAGATAAGCCATCGTCTAGGGTGTGCGTACAAATAAAAAACTCGTGAGAAAACGATTGGCAATGAACTTTTCTATCTCAAGCAGTGTGTACACCACCAGTGCTATGACTAGACCCAGGTAAGGATGTGGATCAAAGATCGAATTGGGGATTCAGAGTCCCTTATTTATATGCCTAGCCCATGTGGCTGTGACTGAGAAGCGGTCGGTACATATCTACTTGAGATAGTTTCATGCATTGTTTTGGTATCGTTTATTAATCATTTTATCGACATCGTTTAGTGTCTTGTTACAGAAATTATTAATATATAATAATAACAATATGTTTTTACAAAATGAAGTAATATGTAAATTTGGGAGCTTCGGTGAGCCTCGAGGTGCTGCCCTCTGGTGAGTTGTGGCTGAACCGCTTGCTCCCTCTCGCTACATTCTCATTCTTTATTATAATATTTTAGGTAACCTCAAAGTGTAATTAATTATTTTCATCTTTTTTGTATTTTACTGAAATAAAGTAGGTAGTTTAAGGTACGCACAGGAACAAGAATTAAACAAAAAATAAAAAATCATTCAAATCAATTCTTCTTCTTCGATCTTGGCATTTAACCACTGAACCACCGATGCGTTTCAAATCAATTTAAGTATAGTACTTAAATTTGTAGTAAATAGTATTGCTAACGCCATGTTTAATATTTAAGTTGTAAATATTTTGTAATTATTGGAAGAAGATAGTCGACTGTATGAATTACGATAGATTTTAAGAGAATAGTCCGGGTGGCGGTCAATAAAGGTATCAAAATAGTAAAAGAAAACTATTTATTGTAATTCAATAAATACTTACCAATAAATTACTTAATATTATTAGTATTTAATTCAATTACATTTACATTTATTTTTATTTGTAATATTTTTGTGACAATTTTGGTTTATTTGAAAAGAAACATATATATTTTATATTTGTATTGTAATAATTAAGTACGAGAAACAACTAACAACTAAGGCGTCACCTAGCAATAGGCCGACGATCTACATTGGAGATCTAGATTGGTGCTAATTAGTTATTAATAAATAAATTTCATTTTTACTATAAAATTAGTTATGAAGTCATTTTGCTTTTAAAAAAAGTTATGACTTTTTATCAAAGAATTTGATGATTTTTGAGATATTAAGACTGCTATAATATTAAGATGGATTTTCCTTTATTTCCTCACAACCCTGAAATCACATTTTTTTATTGTTGTTGATTATGTCTTATTTATTTATTAGATTGGAGTAAAATGAATTAATTTTTTTGTTGATTGCCCAATTCTTATATAGTCATAATTTCTTTTTAATTTCGATTAAATTTGTTTTTTCCTTATGTATGATTTTTGGTACATCAAATTTTAATTTATGTCCTGTTTGTCTCGAATGTGTAGTGAGAGTAGTTAGGTCAGGTTTTTTGGGGATTTTATTAATTATAGAGATAATACTATACTTCTGTTGATATACCTCGATATCTTTTTAGATAATGTTCTGAAGTTCACCAGGGATTATATTTAAATAAATACGGCCTGAGTCAACTGTTACTTCGATGTCAGCTTTGTTGAAATAAGATGTAAAAATTCATTTTTTATTCTACACATGTTGCTCTGTGGCAAACTGTGAATATATCGAACCATTTGCAACGGTTGGTAACAGTCGAGAAGGTTATTACTAAGGCTTCGTTTTGTGTTTGTGTTGTTCTCACTACAGTAATAACTTTTTATATAACTTCTTATTTAACCGTAACTAATAAAACAGTAAAAACATTTTATTTGTGTATACCAACCCGCGTTCAACAGGTTATGGGCCCAGGTAGTTCGCTAAATTAAAATTTGTAGTGAGACAGTAAAAACAGTTCGGTAGTGTTTGTTTGTGTTCAAATACTTCGTGAAGTAAAAACATTTAAGTGCAAACAGTGATATAAAATAGATCTCAACAGCTTCAATGAAATAAATCAGATCGAGCCGGTGTCAAGATCGAGGACCTGAGAACTTCCAAATATCAAAATTCAAGGTAACCATCTTTTTAAAAGCCTACGGGTTGTTTGAGATTATTTCTAAAGATTTTGAGCCTCCCAGAAACCAGCAAAGTAAACAATATAAGGTGTATGTACTAAATAATGATAAAGCCCAAAACTTAATAGTAACAACAGTGAATCAGAGAGCATTAACTCATATTTTGACTTGCTCTACTGCAAGTCAAATGTATTCTAAAATATGTGAAATATATATGTATATGAGAGAGATGTTTCTCAGTAAAAGTTTGAACTTTTGCAAGAATTCTTTGATTTAGAATTTAAGGCTGGGTGTTCCGGGTAACCTACGGCAACCGAAAGGTTGAATTGGAGGGGGCACCATCAAACATCATGACATAATAGCCTACAGGATATATTAGCGCCCATGTGGCCAAAAGTCAAAACTCACCTCCTCCAGCGCTCTCTGTGGAGAGAAGCAACCCAGACTAAAGTGAGAAGAGAGCCATCTTGTCTCCTGGTAGAAGCAATCCATTCTTTTTTTTGTCTCATCAGGAATCTACCATGAGTGAGTAGAACTCCTGGAGTTGTTCTC
>NW_027108805.1:273931-277543 GCF_000696795.3 Halyomorpha halys | reverse complement strand
ATTTTTCAATTATACAGTCCACTCCAACCCAACCAGCCAACAAAAGTGAAGTGTGTCCGGCAATTCGGTTGAGGGCATGCTTCATACACTGGGATAGACTTGGCCAGCTACATAAGCTTTATCGAAAATTTGACATTTAAATTAAAATCATTGGGAAATGATATACCAGATGATATGATCATTTCCAAAGTAATAACTACACTTCCAGAGCAGTATAAATATTTTATAAGTGGTTGGGAAAGCACTGGCTCCAATATGAAAACTCATTCCAATTTAATTACAATATTGATGGCTGAGGAAAGGTGCTCTTCGAATACTATTAAAGATACAGACATTTCTGTTGCTTTTAAAACTTGTGTAAAAAGATATTGGAAAACTACTTCGAGCAGGAGGAAATGTTTTTCTAGCTCTAAAAAAGGGCATCTGAGTAAAGACTGCCCAACCAAGAAAAACCTCTGTGGTGTGTGTAAAAAAACAAAGCACCGAGAGGACTGCTTCTTTCGTAGAAACAAAGAGGAAACATCAGCAGCTTCTTTCCTTACTAAAAGCTGCAGTAAATCATCAACTGAATGGGTCTTAGATTCAGGTTCCACTATACATATGACCAACAATATAAGTGTATTGTCGCAGGCACAACCTATTGCTGCTGCGGTAGGTCTTGCAAAAAATTGTGCATCCATGACAGCCAAGATGGTTGGTTGTGTAAATTGTGACAATTGTGTCAGAACGGTGGATCTTTGACTTTTTCTAAACACAAAGTGAGAATTATAAAAAATGGTACTGTAATAGTTGGAAAAAGATGTGAGGGATTTTATGTAGTGAACTTAAGGGTTGATGCAAATGTGAAGGCTTATGCTACTAGTGTATCAGGAACCAAAACAGAAATAAAAGTAAAAAAAGGCATTCGAAGAGGATAATGAAAATTTACCTGAAGATGAAAGAGGATTGGAAAAACAAGCTGATACAGGAGACTGAAACAATTTGAAATTTGAATCAGAAAAAATCTACAGATAAAGAAGTATTCTAGCCGACTTGAAGGATCATTAAGATGCACAGATGATTCTAGAGAAAAGGAAACAACAGAAACTGTGCAAGGAAAGGCTAAGAAATCAAGAAGAAGCAGAAAAAGAAACCTAGTGAGATTGGAGAAAAGTTAAAGAAATTAAAAGCTTTAAATGGTGACCCAGAAATGTATGAAGAAGAATAAAAAATGTGGATTGCGAAGCAGATGATTCAGAAGGAAAAAGTAAGAAGTGTACTGGTACTAAGAAGAAGAAACCCAGAAAGAAAAAGGGATTTAGTGATCCAACGAATGCTGTTGTGTTGATCCAAATATTCATAATAACTTCAAAAATTTTGACTATGAAAAGTCTGGATGCAGTTGAAAGACGAGAAGTCCAAATCATCTACAAAAGGACAGAAGACCAATTGGAGATAATTGTGTCTTAAAAGTGACTGTAATAAGTACACACTAGATTAATTAAAAAGAGCTTTTTATTTTAAAATGAAAACAAACTTATAGATGTAACTTGAACACACACACTAAATACATTGAAGCAGGCTATTGAGGCTAAATACTAACAACTGAGTAAAGATAGAGCATAGCTATAATCCCTAAAGAGTAACCTATTTACATACATTACAGAGATGTTTGAACCAGGGACTCAATGAAGTGATTGTGAAATATTAAAATCAAAACATTGTAACTTAAAAGATTTTTATTGTTTTTTTTCCTATGCATAAAACTACTGTAATTAAAAACTTATTTTGTTAATGTATGTAAAATGAAAATTCTGCTAATCCTGTTTTTGTAAGAAAAATTATGTAAAACTAAATTTGAAAAAAAAACCGAATATTTTAGAGGGTGTGTTAAAGTGAGATGTGAAAATTCATTTTTTATTGTATACATGTTGCTCTTACGGTGAATATATCGATTGTAGTTCTCTAACCGTTATTTACTTAAGCTAACGGCCGGATGCCAAAGTTGTCAGTCGGTAGTTGCCATCAAGTTATTCTTTTGTTTGTTTTCACTACAGTAAGAACGTTTTATGTTATTTAACCGTAACTAATAAAACAGTAAGAACAGTAACCACATTTTATTTGTGTCAACCACCCCCGCGTTCAACACGCATGGCTTGGTTTACGGTTTACTGGGGAAACGGGAGAACTGAGCCATTTCATAAAAGGGGGTGACCGACCAATAAGCCGAATTGAAGCCTAGTATACTCGATAGCGAAGATGCAGAGGCATTAAAAGCAGCGGACGTCTTCACAGTGAAGAGGGGCATCCACAATCAGATTCAAGCGGACGAAGAGACCCCTTGGAGAGTTATCAAGGAATGATTAAAGAAGGGGACATACTCGGGAGGACGGTCCGCAGACCATATACAATGCGCTGGGAATATTGTGGGCTGTTCACCACTTAAGACCTTATGTGTTTGGAGGAAGGTTTAGACCACAGGCCTCTGCAACGGGAACCACTAGATTGCTTAAAATTGAGTATTGTAAGTATGGGAGAAGCACAATCTCGTCGATTTGGTCAAAGCCAGGTGTGAGGGACGACCAGATTTGTAGTGTTGAAGGATGCTTCAGGGCTCTTTACGTGGGGAATGGCATCGTCTGGGAGAAGATCAAGCAGCTATGGTGTACAAATAGAGATGGATAGGAGGTTCATCCGTTGCAAGCACATGGTGGGAACCCTTCAGGAAGACTGACGACAAAAAGAGGTGACCATAGGATATCACCAGGGCAAAACAAATTATCGCGGAATCCCGGAGATCCTGCTCGCGTTAAAGAGAATCCCAACTTTTGGTGGGGGATGAAGAAGACTATCACGGAGGTTGTAGGAAATTACAAAATTACCCACCAAATGGAAGACAAGAAGAAATACATACCCCAGATGCATTGCTCAATGATATGTAGATCGATACTTTCACATGGAGAGGATATAAGTGGATAACCGTGATTGTTATTTTCAGTAAGGCGGCAATGGCGCACCAGGTACAAGACAAGTCGTCGGAACCATTGTTGACAGCTCTCCGTTCTCTGTTCAAATTCTACGAAGTTCCAGAGCGTGTCTGACAGGGGAAGGAGATACAGCGATACGAAGGCCCATCTGGGGTGATAATTATTAGGGAAAAAAATATTGTTACAGTAGAAAGTACCAGAGAACCCAAAAAGAGGAGAACTGTCCATATTGAAGAGTTAAATTTTCCGGCAATCACAGTATAAAAACTGGAGTGTTCTCATATTGCCAGTCACCACTAGATTAGATTAGAGAAAAAATTAGTTGGAGACGGGCTCGGGCCGGTGACAATATCACATCGGCTCCACGTTAGTGCTGTATCGTAAGTGGTTTACTGCGCAGGTTCGTAGCGAAAATTGGCATGCTTCGTGATTAAAAGGAAGACATCTCTAAAATTCCAAGAAGATTGAACCAGCCATTACAGAGATTGTCAAATGTGAAGGAAGCGTCATTTCATCGGGACCTGTTTGCTGTTATCAGCGGCTCAGCTCCCCACTTCTGCCAGCTGGAAATCAAGGTCAGCCTCTCTAGTCCTCTATCATCCGAAGAGCCCTACGTCTTTGTTTGTTGTTTTTTTTTTTTTTGTTT
>NW_027108805.1:269124-269941 GCF_000696795.3 Halyomorpha halys | reverse complement strand
AGGCTTGTCAGAAGTAGGTTTTGGAACTAAGAATCCAACATCGACAACAAAAAACATTGATGTTTTTAATATATCGTTGCTTACAATACATTACCTAAAATACACCGATGTTCTGTTCTGTTCTGTTTAACGGCGTAAAACCTCCCAAGTCATCAACGCCATTTACTTCCTATTAGTCTCAGCAACATACGTATATACATACACATACATATTATCACATACATACATATATTCACACCCACATATATATATTTTCACATACACACGTACACATAAACACACACATGCACATATAGGGAGGGACGCATCACTCCAGAAAACGTGGTGAGCTATATGCTCCTCTCAGACCAGCATTGGAACGCAGTGAAGAGATTCACAGTCGTTCTCAAGAGGTTGAGAGAGGAAGAGAGGGCTAGAAGACGTAACTAGCATGGAAACGTGAAAACCATGCGAAGAATGCGAGGCGGCACTCAGCCATTTTCCTCCATGAAGTAATGCCTAGCAGCGGTCCCGTGGAGAGGAATGAACAGGTGTAGGGCGGTGGTTATAGTGGGTAAAAATCCCACACCTATCCGTGTCCTTTGAAGATTTCCACCGACTCTCCTAAAAAAAAAAAAAAAAAAAAAAAAAAAAAAAAAAAAACACGAGTTGGAAACAGCTGCACTCCCTATCGAAACTGCAGACGGCCACATCCAAACGAAGGAGGTAAGTCCACCTACGAAGAATGCTGTGAAATCAGAAGGAACAGTAACCACACCTTCGTTAACAGGCGATAAAAGGAAGAACACTGCTAACAAGAAGAAAATTGCACAACCCA
>NW_027108805.1:266550-268747 GCF_000696795.3 Halyomorpha halys | reverse complement strand
TTTTTATTATTTTAACGATTTGACTAGTCATATTATTTTTAGCTTATTTATTTGATCTTGTTTTAACCTATTTATTTATTTATAAAATCTTTTTATTATTTTAAATTATATTGTGAGGAGTGATAGGGATAGAGATATTGCGATGTAAGTGCATGTATGCATGTCTTTTGGTCTTAATTTATTTATTTACTTTTTTTTTATTTATAGTATTATTTTAACATTGGATGGAGAAAAAGAATAAATAAAAAGGAAGGAGAGCAAAGTTAGAAGGAGTAAAAACGAAGAAAAATGAACATGAAATCAAAGAAAAAGATAGAAGTGGGTCAGACGATATGGGTTCTGAGGACTGGAGGGACAGTTCAAGAGGCAGTTGTTGTTTCTGATGTCTGTGGCTACTACGGACGGTGGTGAAAAGGACTTTCTAAAAGTAGAATGGCCAGATGCAGACGGGGTAGTTTTAGGAAAAACTATCTCCATTGAAGATGTTCTTCCTCGTCCACCGAAAGCCCAAGGCAGCATCACGGAGATGGGCGGCGGACAACAAGACAAAAGCCCTCAGGATAAGGTTTGTCCTATCTGTGGACTCTCATTTACGGGTGAAAGAGGCCTCGGAACTAGGGATGCGACATCGATGTTTTCTAAACATCGATGTTTTTAAGCCGATGTTTTTGAACAACCATTTGAGTAACTCAAGGTCTGTTCCAACAAAGACGTATAGTCCGGCCAGTCGGAAGTGGTTTTTGCAAATAAAAATGCAGCATTGATAAAAACATATCGATGTTTTGAAATATCAGTGTTCAATATCAAAATAATGTTGCTTACACTACATTACCCAGAATACATCGATGTTTTTGAACAACTATTTCAGAAATATAAGGTCTGTTCCAACGATCCCGCATTCTACGGCCTGTAAAAAGTGCTTTTTGAAACAAGTATCCGACAACGACTAAAAAAACATCAATGTTTTAAAATATCGATGTTTTTTGTAGTCGATGTCGGATTCTTAGTTTCAGAAACCACTTCTTACAGGCCGTAGGACGCGGGATCGTTGGAACAGACCTTATGTTTCTGAAATAGTTGTTCAAAAACATCGATGTATTTTGAGTAATGTATTGTAAGCAACAATATTTTAAAACATCGATGTTTTTTGTAGTCGATGTCGGATTCTTAGTTTCAAAAATTACTTCTGACAGGCCGTAAAATGCGTGATCGTTGGAACAGACCTTATGTTTCTGAAATAGTTGTTCAAAAACATCGATGTATTTTGGGTAATGTATTGTAAGTAACGATATTTTAAAAACATCGATGTTTTTTGTAGTCAGTTAAGGTGCATAACCCTATATATCTGACACAGCATTATCCCCTTCCACCATTATTGTATTTATATCCCCCTGTTACAGAACTAAGCAGTTCATTCAGTTATTAGAGTTGTTACTTTGTTATTCGTAGTAATAGTATAGTAGTAGTAGTGCATATTTTGTAACTTTGATACCAATAAAGTTTTTTTAAGTTCTTTCCGCGGTTAAGTTTCTTATCTGGCGCCCGAACAGGGACCCTATCAGCCTCAGGTCAGTAAAGGTGACGAAATTTTCCTGAAGATCAAGAAAAAATCGAAGAAATATTCCAACAGATTTTAGATCAACTCAGTGAAGACAGCCTTGAACGGACACTCAGGAAAGACCGAAGAAATTGTCATTTGATAACAGGTCTTGGAATAAACCACCTGAAGTATGTATTTCTACACTTCAATAGGGTCAAGAAAAACAATTTCGATTGGACACCGCAGAAATGAAAATAAGAACTTGAGGTACATTTTAATTTTTAAGTTTTATTTTCATGTATGCCTAAGGATAAGAAAAGTAGGGTTAGATTAGATATAAGTGAAATCACAGATCAATTAAGTAATTTATTAATAAATAATAATTCAAGCAGTAATTCTAATATATCCAACATGACTACTATAACATATTCTATGGTAAAAGAGGACTATGACCACATCCCCACATACGATGGTAATCCAGAAGATCTTATATTCAAGATACAGTGTGTAGCGATAACAACACCTGTAAGCTTCAAAACCATGCCCGATTGCTTTCCAAAGTGACTCTCCGGTTAGTAGGGAACGCTAGGCACTGCTTATTAACTAATACTTTTATAAACGTATCAGAACTTCTAGATCATTTACAAAATAATTTTA
>NW_027108805.1:259176-266392 GCF_000696795.3 Halyomorpha halys | reverse complement strand
AATTGGTGGGAGTTCTGCTTCATTTAACTTTTCAGCGTCGTCTATATAATCGTATATATCTTTTGGATTTAGACCAATCTTGTTCTTCTTCTGATGAGATCAACATTGGTTTTACTATTTTGTAAATTTCTTGAATTTTTTGCGGCTATATAATCCATAATGTGAGAAGCGGCATTGGCTCCTCTTTAAATGTACTTTTCAGTTATTGGAATCTCTACTCCTTCAATTCCTTTAACTAGTATACAAAATGATATCGATAAATCTTTCTCATTTTGTGTTATAGCATACTTGCGCTTACATCTCTGGAAACGTGTGAGTTAATATTTACAAAAATAAAAATCTTAATTTTTCGAAATTAGTTTTTGTTGTCTTAAGTTTATTTTAATTTTTTCTTTGTTTAGTATTTTTAGAACTTAGTTACTTTTTTCTGTTTTTTTTTTATATATCAAAGAGGTTATTTAGTTTTTCTGTTTTTCATCTTTTCGACCAACGAGGTTTCTTCTTCTTTTTTTTTTTTAATAAACTCTAATTTAATTCTATTCTTTGTTTTATTTTTTATCATTATATCATCTCTCAGTAAGTTTATTTTTTATTTATATATTGTTAATTCAAAAAGTTTTTTAAACTAAACCAAGACGGTTAATTTTGTTTTATTTTTTTTGTCATTTACATGAAAAATGGAAACATCTTCCAGGCAATGTGCTAACTGTCATAAAACTTTTCAGTGCACTAGAGATTGTATGAAGCATGAATTATCATCTTTCTTATATTGCTGAATCCTCTTGTATATGTGCCAAATGTGGCAAATCTTTTTCAAAATCATATAATCGACAGTGACATAAAAATTCTTGTAACGCTAATTCGACTTATACTTGCATGAAATGTAGTGGTATTTTTCCAAATAGTTATAACGGTAAAAGTCATTAAAACGTTTACATTGGAGAACCGCTTTTTAAAAAATCAAAATTATCTGAGCCACAAAAGTATGAAGTGTTGGCACTCATATATATGTATGATATGAATATGTATGAAACAGCTTTTCAAAACCGGTTGGCATCATTCTTCATTAGATCACCTGAATATTCGAATATTAATTCGTTTCTGGAATGTGTTGAGAAAATCTTAGTGAATAAAATTCGGGATCTATTACATCAAGATGGAGCATTAAAAGTGAACTTTCTATTGGAATGCACTTTTACATGGTGATAGGGTAGATAGAGCATTCAAAACACGTAACAAATGTGTATTTAAAAGTAGCGATCTTGGCGAATTTGTTGAGGAAAGTTTTATCAAGATTAAAACTGAAGCAGAGGAGTCTCAATTTCAAAAGAGTGGATGGATGCAGAGTGGAGTTGATGGAATCAGATTAAGAATCAACAAGTATTTGCCATTAAGGGGCTATAAATATCTTCCTCTCCTGGCATCTATAGACTAAAAAAAAAAGCTTGCCTTAACTTACAGAATAATGATATGTACTGTCTTAAGTACTCTATATTAGCAAAATTTGTGAAAAAACATGCTCACCGTGTTACAAGTACATTGATATAGAGTATTTATATGACTTTAGTTGTGTTTCATTTCCTACTTCTATTAGCGAAATAAAGAAATTTGTAAAGGTAAATAACATCTCTATCAATGTTTATGCTATAGACGAAAAAGAAAAAATACATCCCCTGAAAGTCTGTGAAAGAGAACTGAAAGACCATTGGGATCTTTTAATTGTGTCTGATGGTCAAACTTCCCATTATGTTTATATAAAGAATTTGGAAAGATTAGTAATGAATCAAATTAGCAAACACAGACATAAAATAACAATTTGTAAACGTTGTTTTACACTTTTCGAAAACCGGTATGGGAAACAAGCAAGTGAAAAACTTGAAGAACATCAAATATATTCCTCAGAAAATAAACCAATAAGGGTGGAGTTGCCTAAGAAAGAGGACATTATCAAATTCTCAAATGTACCGTTTGTTATCTATGCGAACTTTGAATCAATATTAGTTCCTATTAACGAATCGCCAGGAAGCACAACCAAATATCAGAGGCATGATCTTATATAATTTTGTATACATGTTAAAGGAATTGAAGGAGTAGACATTCCAATAACTGAAACGTACATTTATAGAGGAGCCAATGCCGCTTCTCACTTTATGGATTATATAACAAATATAGCCGAAAAAATTCAAGAAATTTACAAAATTGTAAAATCAATATTGATCTCATCAGAAGAAGAACAAGATTGGTCTAAATCCAAAACCTGCTACATGTGTCAAAACGTATTTACAGAAAACAATATCAAAGTAAGAGGCCATTGCCATCTAACGGGAACTTATTTAGGACCATCTTGTAATAATTGTAATTTAAGACGTGTAAATCCCACGTTTATACCTGTTATAATGCCTAACTTAAGCAACTATGACGCACATTTCATAGTAAGGAATTGGGAAATGTCCCTGGTAGAGTTGAGGTTATACCAAACAGCGAAGAAAAATATATGTCTTTCACAAAAAATGTTGGTAAAATGAAATTGAGATTCATAGACTCTTACAGATTCATGCCACGAAGTTTATATTATCTTGTAAAATCTCTATCCATGGATAAATTCAAAGAATCAACGAGATATTACAATGATGAGGAATTAACATTAGTTACGGGGAAAGGTGTGTTTCCGTACGATTATTTAGACAGATAAAGAACTTAACCGCGGAAAGAAGTTTAATTTTTAATGTTTATTTGTTGCTATTTACTGTTCTGTACATTATAATACATTTAGTAAATCTGATCTAAGTTAAATTGGAGTGTTACAGGCGTGTAGAGAAACTACCTATTAGTAGCACTCTAATTGGAAAAAAACTTTATTGGTATCAAACATACAAAAAATGCACTACTACACTATTACTATGAATAACAAAGGAACAACTCTAATAACTGAATGACTTCTTAGCTCTGTAACAGGGGGATATAAATACAATAATGGTGGAAGGCGATAATGCTAAGTCAGATATATTGGGTTATGCACCTTATCTCCTCCCTTCTGAAAATGCGAAACTCCGGAGAGCATTATTTTTCGGTAAAGTCCAAGGATTATTTATATGTTGTGACTTAAAAAGTGATTGTAATAAGTAAACACTAGGTTGATTAAGAAGAACTTTTTATTATATATTGAAAAAACAAACTAATAGATATAACTTGAACACACACTAAATACATTGATGCACGCAATTGAGGCTAGATAAAAACAACTGAGTAAAGGTAAAGCACGGTTATAATCCCTAAAAAGTAACCTATTTACATACATTACATTCTCCCCCACTTGAATAAAAACTAGTCCATTTGATAAAGGTCTTAGTCTGAAAGGTAGCGTGGAGGTGCTCGTTGTCTTGACGATCTGCGAACTGGAGGTGATTCAGGCTGATTGGGTTCAGGAGGACCATCTGCATCGGGCTCTTCTGTGTCATGCTGACAGTCAGCGCCAGAAAAGTTTCTCGTAGCATCTGACTCTGATGGTTCAGCAGTAGTTGGAACTACAAGTCTCCTAGGTAGGTAGAACGGCGGGGGAAATGTGACACTTTTCTTAGATACCAGGGACGATAGTAGCTGATGGATGTGTCGCTTTAAACTACGCCCTGAATCCAATACGACGATGTAGTGACATTTTCCTAGTTTCCTGGGGACGATTCCAAACTGCCAAACATACTGGTTATCTTGATGGATTCTCACCTGGACTCTCTCCCCCACTTGAATAGAACGAACCCGCCGAGCATCCTTGGAGGTCGAAACCAGACGGGCTTTGTATTCGGATGAAGAGCATCCAGACGAATACGAATCCTTCTTTTCAAGTAGAGTTCAGCAGGAGACTGACCCGAGGTTAATGGGGTCGCACGGTATCGAAATAAAATGTTCTGTAGTTTGATAGACAAAGGAGTTAGATCATCAGCAGCGGCTTTGAGTCTTCTTTTCAGAGTCTGAATACTGCGTTCAGCAAGTCCATTTGTTTCGGGGTCATTAGGCGCACTGAATTTCTGGAAAATCGCTCGTTCTTTACAATAACTCAGGAATTCGTCGCTCTTAAAAATGGTGGCGTTGTCCGATACCATAACTGAAGGATATCCATGGATTGAAAAAAACGTTTTCCAATAACATTAGAGTTGACTTAGAGGTCGGAGTGTCGTGGATTATGCGCACCTCGGTCCACTTAGATCTTGCATCCACACTAGGGTTTATACGAAAACCGACATTTTAGAAAACCGGTTTTCAAATAGTAATTTTTCCAGAAAACCTGTTTTAACAGGTTTCGAATTTTTATAAAGAAAAATTTTTCTCGAATATTCTGTAATTCGAACAAAAAATTTTAACAGAAAATTTAGAGTGATTAAAAGCAGTTTTTGACTGAAATTATTTACTGTTCAATTTTATTGATAGTAAAATTTTTTCATGCAATTCAGTAGAACAAAGAGTTAAAAGAGTTAAAGAACAAAATAGTTGACCAGTATTAAATAACTTTAAAAACAATTATTCCTTGTTTATGCATAATTTTCACATATAAGAATGTAAATATTTTTATAATAGTGAAACGAGTTATTCAGCAAAGGGTTAGAATAAATAAAAACAATATATTTTCATATTTTTACAATAACCATATTATTTTTTAAAAAAAACAATGTTATTAGATACAGATGGATACTTATTAAAACAATTAGAAAATATATAACTGTGTATTATATAATGTAAATTATAATCAAAGCCGAAAGACAAGAGTAAATAAAGTTTATGCATACTTATTAAAATCAATTTTAGTCTTAAATCAATTAAGCAAAGGACCACCGAGTATTTTCTATTCTGGGCAATTTTAATACAAATTTAAATATTCTATTTATTTTTTTGTTTAATGAAATATGATTTCAGAAAACAGAGGACGTCTATCGATTTGCTATTTAGCCGTGTCCTTAGTTTATTCACAAAATTCCCCGAAATAGAAAATACCCTCTTACTTGCAGCCGAACTAGCCTTAATCGTTTTTAAAGCCTGATATAATTCTAAATTGTTTGTCCTTTTATTTGTGGCTTCCAGAGCCAAAAGCTCTTTTCTTAGAGTTTGAGTAGAGCAAGTCACTTCTTCCGGTTCCTTTAAATATTTATTAATTGCCACTTCCATAGCATTTTTCAATAAAACATTGTCCGGCTTTTGAATATCGCTTTCATCACGTTTTTGAATATCACATTCTTCCCCTGTAGAGTCGTCTTTATATAATCTTGATAATATTTGTCCGGATAACTTAATAATGTCATTTTTCGTTGCTAATGGAAGGAATTTATTAGAAGATTTCGTTAAAACAGTTTGAGAATTTTGGAAAGAAAGGATAAGTGTAACTAATACTGTATCTCTTATTTCTTCAATCCGTGCCTTTATAGCGTGTGATAATTTCTGACTAATTTCGGATTTCAAATTTTGTAGTTCACCCAGCAAAAATTCAAATATACCTTCACTTGTTCATAAATTTGCGTCTTGTCTACCTAAAGCTTCGCCTGCTAATTTTATGGGACCTAAAAGTTTAAGGAGTTCAACAACTTTGTAATATTCTTCTTCATCTGTATTCCACATATGAGAAGCATTAAGGTCATTCAGAGTTAAAACAACACATTCTTTTAGGTGTGCAAATCTTTCTAACATGGCCTCTAAACTATTCCATCTTGTTTTACAATCAAGAATAAGATTTTATTCTTTCTCGTATTTCCGTTTCACGTGATTCTGAAGAATGCCATTTTTGACAGGGGATTTTCTAAAATATTTGCAAATTTTCCTTACTTTACAAGTAATATTTTTATAATCATCCAATGATTCAGGAACAGGTAATTTATAATTATTTATGTCAAGAGAATCTAATTCTTCAAAGTCATGATCAGATTCGTCATTTTCAGAGTCCTCACTTGTAGGATTTAAATCTGTTTCCAATGGACTTTCATTTTTATTATATAATATATAAGTAACTGCTAAGTGTATGGCATGTGAATAACACAGTTGATTAATCGCTGGTGATATGTGGCTAAATTTTTTCATAACAGCAGCACCATCATTTGTTGATGCAACTATATCGGTTGATAAATCAAGATTAAAAGTTTTTAGTTTCTCAGAAACCAATTTTAACATTGTTTTAGTATCAAATAAATTCTCTTCTCCACTAAAACTAAAAAAAAAAACTTTATTTGAAATAAGAGTACAATGTTACCTTGTTAATTGTATACTAATACTACTGATATCTAGCTAACTACACTACTAAGCTAGGACTAAGACTAATCTGATTGGGATAGGAGGGGATATATATGTAGTCAAGGTGGGAATGGTTATCTAGGTGCTGACTTAGTAATATTGTGGGCCTTAACTCCTCCCTTCCCATAGCTCAGTGGTTAAGACACAGTCTTACCAATTTGATGTCTATTGGCGGTGCCGGTTCGAATCCGGCCTGGGACGTTGACTTTTTTCATTGAGTGAAATGAAAAACTTTGACCCCCAACCATGGTTAGGCAGTATAGGACTCCAATGGGAGTCTTGGCCGAAAAAAAAAGAAAAAAAAAAAACTCCTCCCTTCTGAAGTTTTCGAACTCAGTGAGAAAGTATTTAATACTGGCAGTTCCCATGGTTTAAATGCTTTCGGTGGCACTGGTTGTGGTGGTGAAGATGGTTGAGGTTGTTGTTGTTGATTTTGTAGTTGTTGACATAGCTTTGAGGTTTTTTGGTATACTGAATTTATGTGAATTAATAGCAAATGTGATAATAATTAAAGCAATTATAGGGTATGAATACGTATAATTTTCTGTATCTTCTATGGGTACATCTAATTTTTCTAAACTTATATTCAGTTTTTTATATATTTCAATTTGATGGTTAAAGGAAAGAGTATCTACATTTATGTACATATTTCTAGTTTGATTTACAATAAGTTCATTACTATCTAATTTAATTACAGACGTTTCGGGTAAAGATAACGGATATGATACATTATTTTTAATAACAATATCTGTTAAGCCACCTCAATTCGACATGGTCTCCTTGTCGGAAAGCTTAACTAAAAAAAATAAATAAACACTGGCTCGGATAAAACATTTATTCGTAAATTAAATTAGATCAAATACATAAATTAAATTAAAAACAAAGAGAAACCTTCTAAATAATATAGGACCCAATTAACAAAAATAATAACAAAAAAAAACTTTTGACG
>NW_027108805.1:250968-259126 GCF_000696795.3 Halyomorpha halys | reverse complement strand
TCGATGTGAAAATTTTAATTCCCCCCCCCCCCCATAGATCACGTGACTAGTGGTTAGGGTAGGGTCCAAAGTCCAAAATGACTCATTGAGCAGTGGTAAAGCCGGTTCGAGGCTAGGGTCCAAAGTCCAAGGACACGTGGTTAAGGCTGGTTTGAGGCTAGGGTCCAAAGTCCAATTTTACTCATTTACTGCGCCAGAATCGGCTTATTACCCCTACTCCCAATATATCTCTTAGTTTATCCAGGGCCATACCATACCTTTATTATTAAACCGCTAAAGTGGTTGCCGCCGTGGGAGCCTGCCAAGAGACCAGGACCCGACCGAGTTAAAATTCTCTTAACCGCAGAAGTCCCGCTCTCTCGGGTCAATATATACGTTGAATATTAATGCACCTTCTGAACAGTTGGACGACATTACACGAACTGGAGGAAGCAGTACTTGGAACAAGAGGCCCCGAACAATGTGAGAACACATACCCCAAGTGCTCCATTGTCGAGAGACCATCTCAATGCTACGTCTTGGAGTAAATGTGTTATTCAACACTGCCTTTGTATTCGGCTGGATTCTTCTCACGATTTTCTCACCTTTTCAATATCTTTTTTTTTTTATTCCTTTTTGGTTATCTATTGGCTTTTAGAAATTGATTCATTATATTTCTAAGCTCATTGTTAAATGTCTTTCTTTTTTTAATCTTTGTTTTAGAACAGATCTCAATTATAGGCGCATTTTTAGGGTTGATGTTATTAATAATTTTTAAACATTATAAAATTCATAGGTCCACTGAGATTTTGTTTTGAATTAAATTTTGATTACGTCTACGTAACTAGTAAAAGAAACTATTGAATTTGAGTGCTAATAGACATCTGTACATCGAATGGACTTTGAGATATAGATGTTTCAGTACATTATATACAACATAGTTATGAAATATTACTTTTTATAAACCTATATATGGAGAACTATTGAACGTAAATAGCTCTATTAGGGTTCATATTTTAGCAAATTTACTCTATTTCAAATTATGATCTTATAGGTTTTCTAGTTTTGTTGGTAGATATAAAGATATAGAGCTCCGATTGAAAAATAAATTATTTTTAAGGATTTAAACCAGCCACCATTTTATTTTTTATTTTATTATTCCCCTATCCATACTTGTCAGACTCATCAATTCTAAATAGTTTTAATTAAAGCCATAAAAAATTGGTGTAAAATAACTGACATCTTCTTCTCTTAGGCTCTTGTACTACTATGAACTAAGTATATATGCAAACTAAAGCAATAAATTATGTAGCATCGTAAGACGTACTATATATCATTTCGTTGTTGCTAGGTGTTACACCATTAGGAGTTTCCCGACGGAAAGGTAATTCAGTTTTGTATAAAATAATTTTCTTCGGTGCGGGCATCACTCATATTTTACTTAGTACCCAGCGTAGATTGGTGGGCACAAGTTGAATTTATTTTTATGTTGATTTTCATCATGAACAAAAATTTTTTATTATTCTTCATAAAAATTCTTGTTTAAGGACATCTCGAGGTGGATAGCGACTATATATTTTGTTCCCACCAAGAATACAACAATTTAGCGAAAGATATCGAAGCCGAAATGCATTCAGGAAAGGTCTTGCGGTCTCGGCTTCTTCCGTTAGAATTGGATATTTTTATATTTCCTTTTTTCTCTTTTATTTATTAAAAATTCGAATTCCTCTCGTATTCAATCCTTATAATCCAGAATCCTTCGTAAAATCCTCAATGCTCCTTACTTTGTCAGAAATAAAATCATACATAAAGACCTTAATGTTCCCTATGTAACCGATCTAGCCCGAACCAGATATCACTCCTTCCATTATAAACTCTCTAACCACTCAAACCCCCTAGTTTCTAATCTTGCATCCTCTTCCATTCCTGAAAAGAAGATGGCCACGAGACCAGCTAATGTAAAATGTCATTAGAGTGCTACCAATAGGTAGTTTCTCTACACGCCTGTAACATTCCAATTTAACTTAATTTAACGGATTTACTAAATGTATTAGAATGTACAGTTGTAAATAGCAATAAATAAATATTAAAAAAATTTATAATTATTTTTTATTTATCTATTGTTTATAATTGCTAATAATGTAATTTTTTTTTGCTGATTTTTTTTTATCTATTGAGATAATTTATTTATCCATCATGTTGACTGACCTATAAATGTGATAAAAGACCTTTTTGGAGTAGCAAAATTGATATTCATTTCCAGTACCTCTAGAAACCCTTAAAGACGAATTTTCGAAAAATCAGAAAGGACTCACTAAGCACCACAACTCGTGTATAATGGATACTAATCTAATTAAATACAATTCAAAATGATCTGTGACTTATCTGGTGTTTTAAAACAAACCATTTTTAAGATGGTTACACATTTTTAATGCATTTCCTTAGGGAAGTTTTTTTTTTTAACCTTTTCACTTGTTAGTAATTCTTATTTTTTTCACTTCATCTTTAAATTTATTAATTTATCAACTACTAATAAATAAAAATAGGTATAAATTTAAATAGTTTATGATTTGTTTTCCACTATACCGTATTTAAAAATTCCGTGCTTAATGTTTCTATTATATCATAATATCTTATATTCTCAAAAATTTAGTAATGGAGGTAGGTATTTAAAAAAATATAGAAGAAAAAACTATGCATTAGCATAATTAATGTAAATGTTTATAAACGCACTGCCAGTTTTTTTGTTTTGTTTTTTTCATTGGCCATGCTTTTTTTTAACGTAATATTTTGTTTTCTTAATGAATTTTCCTTTGACGTAACCGAAATATGGAAGTTTTGCTGAGTAATCTAATGTAATTTTTAAAAAATGTTTTCCTCTTCCCAATTCGCCTTTTGCCTTCATTTCTTTTAGTAAACCAAGAATCCTTAAAAATATGAATATTTTTTTAACAATTCATCAATCTTTCAGAAAACTGGTGATCGCATATAATTCGGTCCTAGAGAATTGAAATAACTTGTCTGGGAATATACGTTGCTGATCCGTATCTGACAATGTAGCAACAAATTTTTATTTCTAGCATGCTGTAATTTACCTTCCAGTTATATTAATATTTTCATTACACTTGCCCATTACTTAAGTTATAAATAGTTTGCGATACCAATTTATTTGTATCTAGGTCAGGCTTATCCTAGGATATTTCTAGTTGAAGGAGATAGGTTAACCTTATAAGTGGGTTTATCTTTATTACTGCAGCGTTCCTTATCTTAATCAGACCCCTTCCTTTGCGAGTCTATAAGAAGATGCCAGATAGTACTACTATAAATAAAACATGTCCTTGCTTGAACAAATTCATTCCGTTATTAAGCTAATAGGAATTTCACAACGTTCTCGCCATTCATAAATCGTGGGTAATATCTTTAACAGATAAGACACAGCAACCTTCGTACAATTACTCCCCTTATCTCTTCTACTCCGGTGGTTGAGGTTTAGTGGGTTATGTTCCCGTCTACTTCTCGCTTTCTAGAGAGGCGAAAGGGGAAAATAATAAGAAAAAAAACGAAGAGAGGTATAAAAAGGAGCGAGTTCCCAGTGTGTGGCCGGGATGTGACGTATCGCTTCGCCTTATGTCGCGTATAATCTGACGCGAAAAGAAAAAAACCCGAGACATTAATCACAACTGTTTTAATGAGCTATCACATTTAACCGCGATGGCTCGCGTTGAGGGTACTTGGGCGGTGTCGTCAACCTTTTACGATTCTCATGTGAATGAAAAAGGTTTTAGGATTTAAACTTGCAATTAAGCAGCAATAAAGTGAAGAAGTTGATTCGAAATCTTCTTCAAGTACCTCAGATTAGTCTGAGATTAAAGTGTATTCACCTTTCTGTTTAGTATATTGATGATGATAGTATATAATAATGATTCCTTCTAATCAACCAAAATACATTTTTTTCAAAATTAGAGGTTTTAGGTTTTAAAATACGCAGAATGCAAAAATTAAATTAAAAAAATCCTGCTGGCAATGTCTAGCCATTTTGTTTTCAAATTTTGCACCAGAATGGTTGATCTCGTTGCTCATTACATCTGCCATTTTGTTTTAAAACAGAGTAATATATATTATCTTAAAATAATTATCCCTACGCCTTATACAAAATATCAAAAAATTATCTCTTAAAAAGGTCTATACTTTATGCTTTGTTTTGTAGATTTTCGAACCCCTGTGAATCAAATCAGAAACTCAATACGCAATAACCGAAATACAAAGCACTCTTGCTAGTCTTTTTTTTTTTTAATATTTATTTATTGCTATTTACAACTGTACATTATAATTCATTTAGTAAATCTGATCTAAGTTAAATTGGAGTGGTAGAGGCGTGTAGAGAAACTACCTATTGGGAGCACTCTAATGACATTTTACATTAGCTGGTCTCGTGGCCATCTTCTTTTCAGGCGCCTAGGAGAATTGTCAGGATTGGAAGAGGATGGAAGATTAGAAACTAGGGGGTTTGAGTGGTTAGAGAGTTTATAATGGAAGGAGTGATATCTGGTTCGGGCTAGATCGGTTACATAGGGAACATTAAGGTCTTTATATATGATTTTATTTCTGACAAAGTAAGGAGCATTGAGGATTTTACGAAGGAGTTTGGATTGTAAGGATTAAATACTAGAGGAATTAGAAGGTTTAGTGGAGCCCCGAAGCTCAACTCCATATCTCCAGATTGATCATATTACAATCATTTGTCCATTTTAAAACATAAAAATACACAATTAAATGTATTCTTTAATATTCTTAGCCAAAATGCAAGGTTATGAAAATATTTATTTATAAAATAATTGTAAAGAGTAAATATTAACATAAAAATAGCTATGCAAATGTTTCCTTTTTGACTGGCGAGATTTTTCTTTATAACTCATTTGTGTAACATTCTCAAAACTCGTGCTCATGAAATATTTAATTTCAGTTATATAAAAAATATTTATGCCATTTCAAAATTTGAGGAGTTGCATATTTAATAAACAAAATAAATTTATTAATTCGTTTAATGTTCTGCATTGAAACGATTTTAATGTAACTCTTTAACTGTTTTTAAGAACCTACATTCATTATAATGCCCTATGTCCAACATAAAGATGTAACTAAAGTTACCTGTGCCTTCTAGTTCTAATGTATTCCTAGTTTTTAATTTAATAACTTTTGATATACCTCGTTAGGTGGATTTTAGGATATTAATTAACTAATTCTGTAAAATTCAAGAGATTAAAAAAAAGTATTGATAATTTTGAAACAATCAGAATCAAATTGTTGTATTTTTATTTATAAACAACAAGAATAGGGGAAAAGAGCGGATATTGTGAACCAGATAAAAGAGACCATTAAAGTGGAATTGTTGGAAATGCAGATATTGTGGAGTTAATAGGGCCCCTTGTACCGGACGTCCTTCGACTGTATATGGCTTTCGATTGAGGCATACCTCAATAATGTTCCTACCCGATACTATACACGTGTGTCTGTTCCAACGTGACCGGGCCTCATAAGGAAAAAAAAGGGCTGGAAAAACCCACAACTTTTAAATCGAAAAGTATTCGGTATTTCTTCGAAAAGAAATTCAAGGAGAAGGATCTGACGTTTTTATTTCTTCTATTTTTAAATCCCGGATCCATTTAAAAATGCAATTTTCAATAAATTTATTACACTCAGTTGATTCTCACGACCGTTGGATATTGTTTCTGTTCGATAAGAATCATCTTTCGATTGCTAACGCAAGTAAATTTTTTCCCTGCTAATTACGCAAGTAAAATAGTTTTCCACTAGTACTTTTCAAAATTTCAGTATATAAATAATAATAAAAACGAATTATAATAAAATATATCCAATAAGTCTCAACCTGTTTTTTTCTTATTTTTCCACTCCTAAGTTACGGTCCTTCTGGCCATTCTCAAGGATAACTATTAATTAACAATTTCATTTACACTTATAAATTAAAAATTAATTCCAAAAACATTCTGCAATATAAATTATCCTACCTTATTCTAAATATCATAGCTACAGCGTTGTCAAAAAGATTTCAGGTTATTCTGCCTTAGTCAGCTTATACTTTAGTCTATCAATCCGTAAACCTTCATTAAACTAGGAAAAATACTATGCACATTCAATTAAATTTTATCATATTATTTTAAATTACCTATTTCTTATATAACTAATTCACTTTTTCTAATATTATTACATTTACACTCTCTAATATTATTGCATTTACACTCTCTAATATTATTGCATTTACACTCTCTAATAATATTGCATTTACACTTTCTAACATTATTATATTTACACTTTCTAACATTATTACATTTAAACTTTCGAATATAACCTCTCGTTAAAACCTACATTACATCAAGTTTTGAATTTTCTCATATACTTCTAATTTTATTTATACCTATTTATTCATTTTGGAGTTAAAACCCATAAAATTCAACCATATCAATATTTATTTACCATATTTATCTCATATATAATTATTTTGGCCATAAATTGATACTCCTTAAAATTTCAGCATAATGCTGTTTTAAATATTTGTGTCTGATTTTTATATATATACCAGATCGCCCTGGTAGGCCTTACACGTGTAATTGATATAACATTTGATACTGATTTTTTTGATTTTTGATGACGATTGAATTTGATACAACATTATAATTTAAATATACTTGATAAGAGAGGCCATTGCAATTGCAACAGACCATTATAGGATGGCAAGAAGAGGATTGTCAGGAATGGGAGAGGAAGCAAGATTAGAAACTAGTGGGTTTGATTGGTTAGGTAGTTTATAATGGAAGGAATAATATCAGGTTCGCGCTAGATCAGAAACAAATGGAACATTAACATCTTTATGTATGATTTTATTTGTGACAAAGTGAGGAGCATTAAGGATTTTGGATTGCGATGATTGGATACGAGAGGAATTCGAAGGTTTAGTGGAGTCCCAAAGCTCAACGCCGTATGTCCAGATTGACCTTATTACAGTCATGTAGATCAGTCTTTTTTTAATGAATTGGAAGTTTAGACCGTTTGCCCAGTTAGTGCTGTAATAGTCGAAATCGACGTGCAGTTTCCTGTCTTTTCAGTCTTGTGTAAGGATTCTAGGTTAGTCGTTTGTAAGTTAAATCTCAAAGGATTCTTTATTATTTCTTTATAAGTCCAACGTTTCGGCCAATTCAGCCTTTCTCAAGGACAATCCTAAATATAAATTTACAACTCGCATCCAATAATTTAAAAAATTTTGCATGCTCTTCTCTCAGGTCTTTAATTTCATTCAAATTTCCTATTATGTTACTTTAAGGAAAAATTATTAAGTGTTAATAGTGTTAAATTAATATGTAATTAAAAGTTTTAAAACTTAATGGGAAAATTACATTATAGGCTAATTTGCCTGAAATTAATAACATGGGCAGAATACCCTGCAAAAGTTTTTAGATTATTCGTGTGAAGTATAAATTGATATTTATTATTGTCCTTGAATTGGTCGAATCGTTGGACTTAAGGAATGTTTTAAGACTTAACTTGGATACAAATTATTTTCTTTTTCTATTCTATTCGATTAAGGTTAAGATTCTATTATATTGTAAGCATTATAATAATTTTCTTTTTTTTTTTATTTCCTTTCCTTTGTTTATTATCATGACCTTTATTAGAGAAAGAATCCTTTTGATTTGTATGTATGTATATTTTCATAATAAATGTTTTATAATAGTAATTATAAGGAGCAAATGTTTATTTTCTCTCTTGTTATTTCATCAAATTTGTGTACCAGTTTGGAAAGCTTATTTTCTTTTAATATTTTATTTTCTGTATTCTTTTAGTGGTGGGGGGGGGCGGGGGAGGGTATTTTCATTATCAGGTCCTCCGTCTGTTATTAAAATCGATCCAGTGATTTTCTTTTTCCTCTGGGAAAGAGGTCGGTATATTTTCAATTACGAAAACCCCCTCCTACCAACAGTGGCACATTTGACGAACTGAAGTTTTTGTTTTGTGTTTGGATATTTTATAGATTGTTGCGTAAACTGGAATTAATTTTTAACAACTCAAATAGCTTTAGAAAAGTCTGTAGGATGACCTTAGTAAATAATATAACTACAGACTGCGCAACTATCTTCGAAATACGTCCAATTTTGAATAAAGAAAA
>NW_027108805.1:239532-249523 GCF_000696795.3 Halyomorpha halys | reverse complement strand
AATTCTTCCCGTATCCAATCGTTACAATCCAAAATCCTACGTAAAATCCTTGATGCTCCTTATTACGTCACAAATAAACTCATTCATAAAGACCTTAATGTTTCCTATGTAACCGATCCACCCCGAACCAGATATCACTCCTTCCATTATAAACTCTCTAATCACTCAAACCCCTTAGTTTCTAATCTTGCATCCTCTTCCATTCCTGATAATCCTCCGAGGCGTCTGAAAAGAAGATGGCCACGAGACCAGTTAATGTAAAATGTCATTAGAGTGCTACCAATGAGTAGTTTCTCTACACGCCTGTAACACTCCAATTTAACTTAGATCAGATTTACTAAATGTATTATAATGTACAGTTGTAAATAGCAATAAATAAATAATAAAAAAAAAAAAAATAATTCACTGATTACTGATCTTTCATTACATTCAGTACAACATATTTATGAAATATTGCTTTTTAAAAAGCTATATCTCGAGAACTATTGAACACAAATAATTCTATTAGGGCTCATATTTTATCAAATTTACTCTTCTTTAAATGATGTTCTCTTAGGTTTTCTTGTCTTTTTGCTACTTTTTAAGATATTGAGCTCCGAATTAAAAATTAATTTTTTTTAACGTTTCGTAACAGCCGCCATTTTTTATTCCCCCTACCTATAGTTGGCAGATTCATCAATTTTGACTAGTAATTTTACATAGCTTAATCAAATTATACATTAAAGTAATCAAAGTTGGGGTGAGATAACTGACTTATTTCTCCTCTTGGGCTCGTGTACTAAAAGGATCTCTACATTAGACTGGCGCACTCTAGTTGAAAGTTTGAAAAACCCTCCAAAATAAAATGTGGTAATCATGTTGATACATAAGTAGCTATTAATGAATACACTATTTAACTAAGTCTTTATTTCGGCATTGGGAAAAAGTGAGTTTTTACTGGTTGATGCTTATTTGTTTTAAACTATTCAACAAAAAATATTTCGGCCAAGTCAAAGACCCAACGAAAGTTTGTATGCAAAGTAATAGTAATTTTTCAAAAGTAAGTTTGTTTCTTGAAATATGTTTTTCAAAATCATTCAGCCACTTCTAATTTAATACTAGAAAAATCGTTTTTGCACATTTTTGATAAGCCAGAAAAAATTATCTTAATTGACCTATGAGATGTGAATATTTTGCCATAAAAGTTTTATTGGTTTAAAGTTTTATTGGAGCAACCTCTGTGTAAATTTCATCAACGATTAAGACGTATGAATTCAGGGGCCTTCTTGGAAGGTGTAACCAAAGTAAGGTGTGAACAATAATCAAATTAACTACTATGAATTAGAATAACATTTTATTAATATGAAAAAATTATATTAATGGTGGAAAACTTAAGATTTATATGAAAATTTTTTCAAAATTGAAAAAAAAAAAAATGCATTCCATTGAATTCAGCATCCTTGACAACATAGGAATTCATTAGAATTACAGAAGATTCGAACAATTTAGAGTTCTTTACACAGTGTAGTTTCCCACTGTGTGGCAGATAAGTGTCTTTGGGGTAGACCGTAAGTGGTTAATTACCAGTTGTTAATTAATTACCTAAGATCTTTAAAAATTATAAAATGCACTATATATGGAATATTTTCTATAAAAAAATATTTATAATGGTTGGAATAGAAATACCACATGTAGACAAACTTTCAATAGCCACTTGATAATGATATTGGTTTAGTTTAATTGCATACTTTTATAATAAGTGGGGACTCAAGAGCTACTTAAAACCCACTTAAAAATTTACTCATCTTATCTCCCTCTCATAGCTTGTTATTTGAAGTGTTTCAGTATGAATCTGGATATAATATTTTCTAATATCAATTACGAATTCTAATTATTTTTACAATATAAATAATATAATACAATATTATTTACTAACTACAATTTTTACCCAGTCTTTTTGTGTATTAACTTATTTATTCATTTCTTTTAACTCACTTTTTGTTTTTTAAATTTATATCTTAGTTTTGTTAGTAAGACTAGAAGTTGCGCCAATTCCTGTGAGATTGTTTTATTCTAAATAATTTAGATTGCCCAACTTGGGTATATTTGTAACTCTATTTGTACTCGGTTTACCCCATAAACAAATAAATAAATTATTATTATATAAATAGTTTGATTTGCTTATATTTGTATCACATCGATTAATTTCATTTACTGTTATCGAATATAAATACATCTATATTATTATTAACTTATTTATATGTTTTTTAAAACTAATCTACTGCTGTATCTTTATTGTCTATTGAATCTGATTTTTTTTTACATTGCTATCTAATTATTAAATGAATATTCAATTCATTTGATTTGTTTTACGGTTTCAGACGTATGTTACGGATCACTTAAGAGGGGAGGTATGAGAGAGTGAGAAACAGGGAGAATACAATTGTTAAATAAATAGAATAAAATTGTTAAATAAACTAAAATTGTCACATAGGAAGAAAAAAAATAGTTACAATATATTGTATTTAGTGCGTAGACGATTACTGTCTGAAAAAGGAAAAGGCAGAAAAATGGTTTATATATGTCTGACCATTGATATATGTAGAAATTCAATGGATTTGGGCAGCATGGCTAAATACAAAATTTCTCTCTCTCTTTAATTAAACTATAGCCAAAATTGTAATTTCGATTACTTTGGTTCAAGTAGTAATTATAATTTCGGACCATCACAATTACTGCATATATCATTCAACAGTTTGAAAATGTCACCACAAATTTCCAAATTGTCAATTCATCTAATTGAGAATTGAAATTACAATCAATCAAAATTGTAATGTTTTTCCTAGTTTCGAATCACAGTAATGTGGTGTAATAACTTTTTGCTCTACACTAATATTTTCTATATAAACAGAAAGTGATTTTTATTTGCAAATTTAAATTATGTATTGTGCATTTTCGTACAGTTTTAATTCGGCATACGATAATAATAACAGATATAATTATCAATCTCCGTTTTAAAACTAATTATTATCTTCGTAGATGATAAGCTAAAATTCTACGATTACAGGCCATAATCTTGTTCAAGGGGAACATAACTTTTTCTAAAGGCAACATTTAGTTGTTATTCGATTTTTTTTTTTTTTTTTTTATACAAAATACCTTATATATTCAACAATCTCTTTTTATATTCGAAAATAAGTTCGTTAATATTTATTATTATGTAAATCATTTAACAGTTTGAACCTTGGAAAAACAAGTTGGAAACCACTGATTTAGGGCAATTTTTATTTATTTATTTTTTTATTGATAGATATTACAATCTGCCCCACAGTTGTGGGCATTCGGTAATAGTGATGAATGATCTCATACATACTAAAATAAAATAAAATAAATAAATGAATAAAAAAAATAAATAAATAAAAAAATTC
Organism: Halyomorpha halys; assembly: GCF_000696795.3. Taxonomy (NCBI): domain Eukaryota; kingdom Metazoa; phylum Arthropoda; class Insecta; order Hemiptera; family Pentatomidae; genus Halyomorpha; species Halyomorpha halys. Next base: position 246,116 of record NW_027108805.1, on the reverse strand, counting down.
TCTAAAAAATAAATAAATAAAAAAAAAATTCTCATTGGGAATATTAACGATCGATATTCAATTTCAAACCAACCAAATTGTTTTAGATTATAGTTATAAAATTTAGATATTCCCCGGGGTAAAGGTTGGGGGATATTACCCAAATTAATTATTATATATTGAGTGGAACCTTATTGATATAAGAAGATAATCCTCTATTCTTAATTTAATTTATACACCTGGTTATTTGGGGATTAGCCAAAAGGTTGTACAATAGAGTTAGTATTTAATTTTGATTGTGGATAGTAATGGGGTTTTATGAAATAATAAATTTTGTATGTTACTTGATAGTTGATCTTCTTTGAGATAACGTCCATAAGACTTCAATTGTTCTTCAATGACGTTATCTTCCCTCTTTCATCTTGTCCTCCAACCCTCGCCTGAGTGAGGTGTTTATTTACTCGTGGTGCATTGCTGATCTCAGCCAAAAACGATGTGGCTCTTGAGACGCTGTCCACTCTTCACGCTTTGTAGAGGCCGGGATGGCTGCCCATGCCTACTTCTTATATCTACCAATAGATGCCATCATGGATTTCTATTCAAATGTGAGGGAGGCACCTTTCTCAAACAATAGATGTGTTCTTTTTTTTCTGAAACTGTGAATCATTTGACATCTACCTTTTTCTCTACTTGATTTTTTTTACTAGCGAACTTGCAGAACCATTGCAGTACCTTTCCCTTTCCGAGTGCTCTATAAACGATAAAGAAACTGCCGAGACAATGAAGAACCTTGTAGCCCACATTCAGGGGCGGAACTGGGTCAAAAAACTGTCCGTCATGTCATTGCTTATCTCACCTTTCATTTTGCAGTAATATGCGAAAGGTCATACTTGCTTTATTTGACTTTCTGTTTTACAAAATACCACAATAATCAACGCATTATGTTTGTTTGCTATAGATGAATTATTAGTCTTAAAATTTTTTTTTTTATGTTATTTATTTCAGTTTCAAAGAATGTCATGACTTCGATGTTTTCATTTGACGGCCCACCCAAACTACTCTGGTGCAACATCCTGGGAACTGACCGAAAAAAAACCCAAGAATAACAAGACTTCGCAAGTGTTGCGGCAATCCTCAGGGCGATTACCTTCAAGAACTGTGCCAAGTGGTTTATTGCTGGGTTCTTCGATTATCCTCTATCCGTTAACAGTTATTGCTACGGTACTTACTGTAATCAGAACGTCGTAATGTGATTTATTTATTACTTAAAGCTCTTCAACCGCTGGAGTGATGTTAGCACTAATAAGCAGCCATTTAATAGAGGCTGGGCTTGCCTCAGCATGCTCTCTCTATTCCAGAGTCGATACTCTGCTAACGTTGTCATGCTGTATCTAAACCTTTCCCATATGCCACAAAATACATTCGATTTACACTATGTTCATTATAAAAAGAAATAAAATAGAGTTAGATGACATGAAAGGAAGTTAAATATCAGTAGATTATATGGTAGATGATAACAATTCATAGAAATAGTAGTGCATAACCTATAAATTTAACTTTCGTTTTGTATTTTTTAACAAGTATTTGCTAATTTAATTGCCTAACCATCATATGCCTTAATTATATTTGTGCTATGTTAAATAAAAAATAAACCGTTAAAATTCATTGACAGACTCTGAAAAAATGTTCCTACACCGATAGAATCGATAGAATTTTAATATATACAATTTTTTTTTTTTATATAATTTATTTACTGTATACTTATATACACATCAAGTAAATTTGCTGTAAGTTACAGAATCTACCCATTGATAGAACTCCAAAAACATTTCAAAAGGAGAAGATCTCGAGGCCATCTTCTTTTCAGACGCGTAGGAGGATTATTAGGTAGTGAAGGAGAAGCAAGGTTAGAAATGAGTGGATTTAGGTGGTTGGGAAGTTTTCCATGGAAGGAATGGTATCGGGTTTTGGCCAAATCGGCAAAATATGGGACATTGAGGTCCTGATGGATGACTTGATTTGTGACAAAGTAAGTAGCATTAGGGATTTAGACTGTAAGGATTGGATTCGAGAGGAAATAGATGGTTTAGTGGAGCCCCATAGCTCAATTCCGTATGTCCAGATAGGCCTTATAATAGTCATCTAGATCAGTCTTTTGTAATGGATTGGAAGTTTGGACCGTTTGTCTAGTAAATGTAATAGTCGGAATCGACGAGCAGTTTCCTGTCTTTTCAGTCTATATATAATCTTAAACTAGAGCTAATTATTTACTCCGAATGTTAAGGAAATTTTTTAATTAATTGAAACGAAGATAGCGCAACTATTAATCTGTTGCCAGTTCTAAAGAAAACAGAACACAAACATGTAGGTGAAGCACAAGCGTTCTTTTTATTTGTGCCCAAAAACCTATATTTAAGCAGTTTGGGCACAAATTCTGCCCAACTAGTAGAATTTATAATTTATTTATTAATTTATTAAATGTGTATATGTATTTACATAGTTTATTTTCATATTTTTATCTTTGTTTTTATTTTTTATTATATTCCCTGTGCTGTTTTAATATTCTTGTGATATTATACAATGAATTTTCTTCAATATTAATTATGTACTATATATCATTTGTTATCATTTTATTTTTCTACTTCTGTAAAAAAATCTGAATTTCTGGTCGAAGCTTTTGCACTAATAAATAAATTTTTACTAATTATTTTTCTTCCCTGACTACACCCACAACCGCCTTCTTTTCATATATAATCCACTATATATAATCATCTATTAACCCATCATAATTGTTGAAATATGATGTAATGAAATAAAGTACAATTACAAGTACTAAATATATATGAAAGCATTCCTTTATTAAAGATAAAGAGAACTGGGGGGGGGGGCAGCGGCTTCCATTACTCTAATAGATTCTTAGGTCCCATGGTAGATCTAACTGGGTCAGCTTTTTAACTAATTTACTCTCATTGTATAATAAATTTATCAAGTTGTACACTCTCTCTGACTATATTGATTAACATCGTATCAATTAAAATTAGTAAATAAACCATTTTTATGAGTACAAATTTCATTTGGTTTTGATTTACTGTTAGTTGATTTCTATTGAACTATCATAATTTGTGTTTTTTTTTTTCAGTTTCCATAAGTTATATTTTAGGTATGAATTTATCAATATATTCAGTACGAAAGCCTATTTTTTCACTTTTCGACCATAACAAATTCATCAAACGAGTTAACTAACTCATTTTTGTGAAAACAAAAATTTTATATACAACAATTTTTAAATATATAAGTGAAGGTCTGAAATTCAGGTCGAATGATCATCACAAATAACTAAGTTTTGTGTTGGGTGACGTAGATAAGAAAAATATTGGAGAGTTTGACCCAATACTTAATGATCCGGTCATTGATGATAAGCATCAAAATTAGAATGGGGGGATCTTGGATAGATATAGGGAATCTTTCAAGGATAAAGACGTTTTGTTATTGATACAAGAATCGAGCTATAACTCGTTGTAGGGTATTCATTACAACGGCCGCTCCCTATAACTCACATGAGAATAATTGCCCAACTACGACTCTCCGGTAAATATGCAATTACTCCAAGTGTCGGTCTACAGAAATATACTTTGGACCCACAGAAGCTTTGTCCAGCTTGTGGTGGAACGGCACTGGAGGATTTTTCGATTTTTTTACACATTGCCTGGCATATCATGAGAATCGAACCCGTTACATGCCCAAACTAAGCAATTTTAACCAAAATCGGTTGTATGAAGTTCTGTCTGTCCCCTCATGATTGGACCTTAAACTGTTTTTTATATATGTAACCCAAAACTTTTTGCTTAGAGCTGGACACCTAATTATCTAACTCTAATTATTATTAAATATGAAGTGACCTTTTTTGTTTTATTCTAACAAATGTAGATAGCCCAGCTTTGGTATATTGTTTGTTATCAGTTTATATAAACGATCTTTAACTCACCATTTTTGTAAAATTGATTATTCATTTAATGTATTTCACAAGCTAACTCTATTTGTACGGGGATTCCCCTATAAACCACTAAATAAATTATTATTATTTGTGTATCTTTACTGACCACACCCCCAATCATTCTCATACAATGAATTTTTCATGAATCGATGAATCACACTTCACAATGAATAATTTAATTATTCATCATGAAGTGTGAATAAAAATGCATACAATGTCAATAATACACATAAAAATGAATAAAATACTGTTAGATGTTAAGTGGAGAAGATAGTGAGGGATGCTAGGTAATCAAATAAAAAAAAAAATTATTTAGTTGGGCCGACGTTTTGACCTGAATATCTTGGTCTTGATCAGGGCTAAAAAAAAAAAAATAAAATAAGAGAAATATAAAACTACTTACATATCTCATACATATTTTCTTACTAACATAATTTTACATTTCATTTTTCATTGTTATCAAGCTGCTACTGCCTACTTTCATAGTTATTAATCAGTTATTTTCCACGTGTATTTCCTATTTGAACCATCTTTTCTACTTATTAATCTACGATCAACTATCAACACCTTATTAGTAATTAGATATTGTACTAATCTATACTTTATCAAATTAGAACAACTTCTGTCAGTCCTTAATGCATCATGTCTCATTTGGGTTTGGATTCATTTGAAGACAAATCTTGAAGATAAAGCACCCAACTCCTTTTTGTGTTTGTCAAAGGTTTTTATTTTCTATTTAGTGGCCATTTATCTGAGAAAATACGTCAAAGAGTTTTTATATTTAGTGGTTTCCCATCCATCTCTCTTCTCTCAAACCGCTGGTGTTCCTCTTGGTAGTATCCTTGGTCCCATCCTCTACACAGTCTATACAGCTGACATCTCAACTAATCCTAACTTTATCCTTACCTCGCATGCCGATAACACATGTATGCTCGCATTAATAATAACCCTTTGGTTGCATCCCTAATTCCTATCCCATATCACAAGCCTCGAAGAACAATAATATATAATATATGGGATAAAGCAAATCCCATCAAATCATCTTTACCCTTCCTGTAAACCTGCCAACTGCCCTACAATATACCCTATAATATAACAATTTTTCTCTTACCCCTGGAAACGGGGTCGCTACCTTGTACTACATCTAGACAAACGACTTAAAATCCTCACGCAAAACTGAAAAAACAGAAAACTGCAAGTCTATTCTGAATATTACAGCACTTACTAGACAAACGGTCTAAACTTCCAAATCATTACAAAAGACTAATTTATACAATTGTAATAAGGCCTATCTGGATATATGGAGATGAGCTTTAGGGATCCACTAAACCTTCGAATTCCTCTCGCAGAGAGCTTCTCTTTCGTTTCTCCACACGTCTAAACTTACAGCAAATTTACTAAACGTATATTATATACAGTTGTATATCTAAATAAAAAAATAAAATAAAATAACGCCTCTTATATAATGTTCAAAGTCATTTTATTGTACATATTTATTGAGAGAAAAAATGACTCAATATAAAGGTGCGATCTGATTTTAATCAAATATCAAACACTGTTTTTATTCTAATTGCTAATTATCTCGTATTGGCAAGTTTAAAATTGTAATTAAACTCTAACTGTATTAAATATATATTCTATAATAAGAACAATATATCAACCAGTGACCATTTTCGGTACTGTGGTATTATCTGAGATCTTGAAGTCGGCGGTACCATCTATCGAGATTAGCCCTTGAACTTTTTAAGTCTTTGATTTTTTTCGAATCATCTCCGGATCTGATATAGGGGTTATTTATGGCGTCTACTACCTTCAAATGTCAAATGAGGCGTAAGAAAATTACCTTGACATTTTCAATAAACTTCTGATGATTCGGTTTTGAATTTATTTGATAGAATAAGTAACTCATTCAAATATCTTGAAATAAATAATAGATTTAGTACAAGAACCCAAGAAGAGAAAAAATTCAGCTATTTCACCCCATGTTTTTATAATTATAAAGAAAACTATGTATAATTTCCAGTCAAAATTGATGAGTCTGCCAAGTATTGATTGGAGGAATCAAAATGGTGGCTGTTTCAAAACGTTAAAAAAAAAAATTTAATTTTTCATTCAGAGCTCGGTATCTTTAAAACTATCTTCAACACTAGAAAACATAAAAGAACATCATTTAAAGTAGAGTAAATATAATAAAATATGAGTTCTAATAGTGTTGGGTACGTTCAATCGCTCTCGAGATATAGTGTTTTAAAAGCAACATTTCATAAAAAATGCACCTAAAAATCAGTAGTTAGTGAATTAATTTTGGGAAATCTATATCTCAGGAACCACAAGACGTTCAGATGTATATTAGCTCTCTAGAGATAGTTTATCGCTAAAGATAGTTTATGAAAGGAATATGGTCCGGGTGCGGTCAAGAAAAACTCAAATAGTAGAAATATACTAATTTAATGAGCCAACGTTTCGCCCCACGTTGCAGGGCTTCTTCAGGGCTAAAGGCGTTGGCTCATTGAGTTAGTATATTTCTGCTGTTTGAGTTTTTCTTGACCGCACCCGGACTATGTTTCATTTACTACTTTATTATTAATTTTCTATTATATTTTACACTTTT
>NW_027108805.1:238549-238957 GCF_000696795.3 Halyomorpha halys | reverse complement strand
TATATTTCTACTATTTGAGTTTTTCTTGACCGCACCCGGACCATATTCCTTTCATCTTCACACACGGTCAATCCATAATCTTCCAGTAAAGATAGTTTAATGTGTCATAAAGTAACTTATGATCTTTATCTTCGTAAGAGTTGTTATGATATTTGAAAAAATAAACCATAGAATGTTAATTTCTAGTTTCTTGGAAAAAATATTTAATTTATGTATTTTGTGAATTTATTTTCTCAAATATAAAAACTACTACTCCTAGGAAAATGAATTTTTTTAAATTTTATTTTATTTCATTTATTTAATGTGATTTACCACTGTACAAAATAATACAATAAGTAAATATGTTGTATGTTTCATATACACTTGAAAATCTTGGGAAGGAACCACCCATTGGTGGTACTTCAAACA
>NW_027108805.1:224526-238499 GCF_000696795.3 Halyomorpha halys | reverse complement strand
CATATACACTTGAAAATCTTGGGAAGGAACCACCCATTGGTGGTACTTCAAACATTAATTTAAATTAGAATGTCCCGTGGCCATCTTCTTTTCAGATGCCTCGGAGGATTATCAGGGATTGTTAAGGATGAAAGATTAAGAATTAATGGGTTAGGATGGTTAAGGTGTTTGGAATGAAAAGACGCATATCCGTTTTGGGCCAAATTTGCAACGAATGGGATTGTTAAGGTCCTTGGGAATGAGTTTATTTGTAACATAATAAGGAGCATCAAGGATTTTGGATTATAAGGATTGGATGCGGGAAGAATTTGATGGTTTGGTGGAGCCCCAGAGCTCAATTCCATATGTCCAAATTGGTCTGATATTCGTAGTGTATACTAACTTTTTGTAGTGAATGGAAAGTTTAGAACGTTTGTCAAGTAAGTGTTGTACCAATCGGAATCTACGAGCAGTTTCTTGTCGTTTCAGTCTTGTGTTTGGATTCCAAGTAAGTCTCTTTTCAATATGGAGTGCCAAGTATCGAATCTGTTCAACAGGCGTTAGTGTATTTAGAGTATTTAGAAAGGATACTTTTTTTTTTTTTAAACTTATAGATGTATTATTTGAAATTTTTGCCTTCCAGGTTGTTATGTGAAAGCTGTGTGATACGGACACCGCAACATTTTTTCTCATTTTTATTGCCAGTAATTTTAAAAAATATTTCGACGTATTACATTTTGTTTAATCACTATGAAAATCTTCTAATTTAATATTATTAATAATTAATTTTTTTTCACAGGTATGTTAAGAACTATTCTTTTACCAGTATTCTTCAACATTCATCGCCGAAGCGTAAGTTATAAAATTATTTCCCTGACAAAAATGTAGTTATGATAAATAATTTTTTAAATGCTTGAACTGAGTAAAGGTTAAGGTTACAAGCAAGGTTGTAATAAAAGTGTATTAATAGTGTTTAAAGAGAAATAATTTTGGCTGTGGTTTTTAATGGATATTTGACTTATTATGTAATTAAACATATGTGGGATATACTGATTAACAAAAAATAATTTTACCTAATGGTTTTAATGTTTTTCATAGATATAAATGTTTTGACCTGGGCAGAATAGCCTGTAAGTTTTTGAAATGGTTAAATTATATGTTTCATAGGGAATTGAGGTAAGGTAAATTATAAATAATAATGTTAAATATTTAAATTGGTTGTAGGATCATACATATAATGGAAACTTTTTGTAGTAGATTGTCCCTGAAGATGACCGAATTGGCCGAAACGTTGGACGTGTAAAAGAAATAAAAGTTTTGAGACTATAATTTGGATAGTGTTTTGAATTATTTATTATTCCCCTGTTTATAATTGATTTATTTCCAAGTAAATTGATTTTGCTAGACTCAAACATGATATTGTGATGACTAACATAGTGATCTGAACTGTTGGGTTGTAAAATAAGTTCGTAGCGTTTTTCAATATTTCAATTTAATCCTCTCTATGTTTATAAAATCAAGTTCACTTGATCAATAATGTTTACATATTGTAAAAAAGGATTAGTTAAGGTGCTTTTATGCATAAGTTTCCACCGATATTCCATATCTTTAAAATGTATTTTGCTTACTCAAAATGGAAGAGAAAAAAATTCATTTTCGTCATTTAATGATTTTTTATTTCTGAGAAGGAAAATCCGCTGCACAGACGGTTATCAAAATTTGCAGTGTGTATGACCATGATGCCTTAGTATAAAGCACCGTCTATAAGTGGTTTGCTCGAAGAACCAGAAATTTTGACTTGGAAGATGCAAAGGACATAGAGTTCATTTCGCAAAAATCTGACAAGTTCTGGGAGGACAGAATGAAAATATTACCTGAAAGATTGCAACATGTAATTGATCGAAATGTGTCATATATAATTGATATTTATAAGAATCTGAAGTTTTTATTGAAATCACCAGTAAAAAACGCTACGAACTTATTTTACATCCCAATATTTTTGAAGACAAGAAACAATTAAACACACTATGCATATTGCTTAGTTATAATTCTTTTTATTTTGTAAATTGTCTATCCGATTTCGGTTTATGTATTCTAGAGAGATAGTTTCTCTAGGAAAGTTGAATCTCGCTCAACTTAATTCATTTAAATAGCACAAAGTTTCCAGTACACTACTTCTACTTCGAGCTTTCTGAGCTAAATCAAGTTCATTTGACTTTCAGTCAAGCATGCTAAATATGCTTCAAATGGGTCCTTAACTAGTATGCTAAATGCAATCAGGCATTTTTATTAGGAACATTGTTTTTTTGTTTCAACAGAAAACTAAATTTAAAAAAAAAATAATTGAAGAGCATTCGATAAACAAAAAAAAAATATTATTATCATAATTTAAGATTTTTTTGTTAAATTAAAATTTGACATATTAAAATTGTTCATTCTTTTTGAAAACTCAAGTTTTTCCCTGCCGACTATGTATTAAAAATCAATATTAAAATACAGCTATTTACGTAGCATGGTCTGTAATAATTTTCCAAAAGTATCTGTATTGTATGATGAAGATTTTTTTTTTTTTATGAACCCCTTTCTGGTCATTTCTGATATACGGAGGGGGAAGAGGGGGTAAATAGCACCCTATTTTAAAAAATCCCTGCGCCATCGCAGTTCCGAGTTTGCAAAGACTTGTGCCTCAACCTCCTGAGCTACGGACGGCCATTTGTGATGAAGAACTATACATTAGGGATATTTACGATCTTTAGTTTAGCATGTAAAATGGAAAAACTTATGTTAAATGGAGAAATAATTCCTACTTGTACCATGTTAAAACTATATAACATATAACATGGTTGAGAGTCTGATTGTAGGTCTGTTAAATGAAGAATGACGTCATGCAATAGACCAGCTGAGCTCGTCACCATTTTGTTTGTTGTCGTGTTAGGTTAGTTTGTATAGTGTGTTTTGATAGTGTTAGTATTGTTTTGGATGTTTATAACTAATAAAGCATGTAATGAGAGTTGTCAATTATCTTGATTCACTTCTGCACCAGTTAGAAGATAAACAAGGCACTCAGTGGCCAAACTTTCACACTACTTCCACTTTAGGCATGTTGTAATAAATTAATATAATCAAAACTTAGAAGTAAATAATAACAACAAATTTTTGAAGGAAAGGTTATAAAACAAGTTGCTCAGAAAATCCGCTGCATATGCATTTAACATGACTTTTAACAATGCTGCTAACAATCCTATAGCATTTATCATGGTAAAACATTTTACATTTAACATATCATGAATACTCCTATTATAATGAATCACTTGAAGAGGACATCAAGCTTCTGCCTTCTATTGACAAATAGACGGGCAAAATTGGCAAACTAGTAGAGGTAGTGTTCCCATGTGTGTGAACTAAGTCCGCAGTGAACAAGACTCTGAACTCAAAGATTGTAAGAGCAACAAATGTTTCCGCTATTGCGTAACAAATTTAATGTGAGTAATTCTGCATCCCACCCAGGCGGTGGAGTTGAGGCTAAGATGAGAGAGAGAGGAGAAGGAGCAGGAAAAACAAGCTCCATGGAAACCTTCAGTGGTCTACCACCCATCATTAGCATGTATAATTGTAATATATCTTACTAGTTTATGTTATCCCTTTCAAAATCAATAGACAAATTTAAAAATAAATACTGATACAAATAAACTATATTATACCCCCTTCCGTGCTAAACCTCATATAATCAGTTATCAATTTATTATTTTTTTTAAATAATTTATTTATTGTTATATACAACATATTGGTAACTAGTTCTGGCCAAATCGGCAACATGTGAGATATTGGGGTCCTGATAGAGGACTTGATTCGTGACAAAGTAAGGAGCATTAAGGATTTTACGAAGGATTTTGGAGTGTAAGGATTGGATTCAGGAGGAATTTATTGATTTAGTGGAGTCCCAAAGCTCAACTCCCTATGTCCTGAAAGGCCTTATAATAGTCGTGCAAATCAGTCTTTTGTAATGGACTAGAACTTTAGACCGTTTGTCTAGTAAGTGTTGTAATAGTCGGAATAGACGAGGAGTCTCCTGTCTTTTCAGTCTGGTGTGAGGATTACATGTCAGTCGTTTGTCCAGATGTAGTAATTTATCATGAATAGCGGTTTTATTATTTTTTTCACCGTGAAAAATTTATTTCAAGTCTTCTTATAAAAACTGTTTACATCGGTCATATCAGCAATAACAACTAATGAATTCTGATAATATAAACCAAAACATTAAATATTACAATTATACAGGGAATATCAGAATTAAACACTGACAATTGATAAAATAATTTGCAGCTGGAACTTTAAATCGCAGATTAATGTTTTTTGTATGTGGTAATATCCTAGAGGCTCCCATAGTGTACTTAATTAGTTACATGTAAGCTATTTTACATGTCGCTAATTGTAGGGGTTTCTGGAATATGTTGATTTTGTTATTTTGTTAATCTAACGAATTTTTATATTTTGACTAATTAATGTAATGTTATATTCCTCGAAGCAGCTTCTCTACTGTATATGTATTAGGTTAACTGTTTAAACTATGTTTCCAACCTTTTTTTTTTTGACGACAGGACCCTTATGACAGTTGAAAAGACGCGAAAACTCTACATTATTATTTGTTAAAAAAAAATAATTTTTTCGCCTTTTTAGCAAGAGCTAAGACGGACTTGAATACTTGCACAACCGGTGTGTATATTTGAAGAAAATCTGAGTTGGTAATGTTCAAATCAGTGCTGAGTTGATCCATTCCTAAATCATTCCGCTGAACCCTGTTTGGGAACGTTTATTAAAGAAATGAGTTCAAGAATTTATAGTCAAATCAATTTTAGCATTGGAGTTATTTAAAAAACTCCATTTATTAGGTTATTTTGTTTTTTATAGTGCTACCTTTAAAAAAATCCAAGTTGTTACTATTAATATTTTAATTGTGTTTGTTTAAATTTTAGATTTTGTTTGCTTGAATATTTTTCATACTCTTATATAGAGTAAGAGTCGAAAGTTGTCATTTCTAATTTGAACTCGTTTCTTCTTGGTATGAAATTACAAGTTTTTTTTTTTAAATTCAGCTTGAACCAAAATGGTTATAAAATTATCTCATGAATGCAAATTATTAATGTTGACATAAATATCTTTGCCTAAACAACCGGTTCAATATAGGTAACTGTTTTATTAACCTAACCAGTTGGACCACATCACCCGATCATACAGCAACATATATCCATTCTATGGCAATCAACCTGCTGTGGCATTTCCCAACATTGCGGTTAATCCACTTTATGGCACAATGCCGAAGTCGTCATACAAGTTGAACACCGTAGTGTCGCAGACGTATGGCGACAGTGATACGTCACAGCCAATAGCGACGGTCCTCTTCAACGTAACACGCAGGAATCGAACGTGAGGTAACGGGTATAAAGACGTGACGTAATGTCAAGATTTAATTAGCGGGATGGTCCGGGGACCCATTCTTCGGCAACTGTGAGAAAATGGCGCGTGACGGGTTGCATCAGCCTTTGCCGCTTCCTGGACCACTATTCTTTGTCACAGTCATCTTCCAGTTTTCCAGATAGTTTCTTTTCACAGTTATTTGTATTATTATATAGTCATCATTCGTTGGAATTGACGTATAATTCAATAGATCACGGGACCATAAGTAAGATAGAATAGCGTAAACAAAATTGTTTTTTATTAAATAAATCAAAAATTCTTATCCATTATTGTCTCAACACTTTATTTTTCACTAGTCCAACGTTTCGGCCATTCTAGCCATCCTCAAGGACATCTTCAATATAATTTCTTCCTCACATTAATTGAAAGTTTCTTTTGCAGGCTATTCTGCACAGGTCAATTTCTTTATTATAAGTTAAAAGCCTATTTTTTAAAAAAATTTAAAATCATTAACATTTAATTTTCCTATATAAGATTATCGACAATTTATACACCACCATATAACAAACCATATAGATAAATGGTCCATATAGATGTCCTTGAGGATGGCTAGAATGGCCGAAACGTTGGACTGGTGAAAAATAAAGTGTTGAGACAATAATGGATATGAATTTTTGATTTATTTAATAAATAATTACCTTGTCTCAAGAATTTGAAATAATATAATTAAAATTGTTTTTGTTTTTCTGGATTGTTGTGGAACAAAGCCCACTTGGCCAATTTAATAAATCAAACGTTATTGCTTTATTTTATTGTGACACGTCTGACAAAAAAAAAGTTTTATTTTTATTTTGTGTCTGACATGTTTCATAGATTTTAGTAGAGACTGGCATTAATTTGTAATAATTTTTAAGGTGCTTCTCCACGCAATGGCAAATGGGTTATTTGAATTGGCTTGTATTTGCGGCCGACCCATTGAGTGTGGGTTTTTGGGCACAAATCTAAGGGGTCTTGTGCTGCTTCCTCACGTTTGTGTTCAGTTAGCATTGTTTTAGAACTGCCAAAAGAATTAATTATTGTGCTATGCAAAAAATTTATCCAACCTTCAGATTCAATAATTAACTTTAGTTCAAGAGTATGTATTTTAATATTCTATCGATTCGGTATAAATCCATTTTTTCAAATGTTGTTTGTTAATAAACTTGTTATTTTGTATTTAATATATCATAAATATATATTTATAAAGACATTATATGTCTAGGTGATAAAATAAAAAAATTGCTGATTAAAAGTTATGTAGTACGATTTCTATGAATTTATATCATCTAGAACCTATTTTATTGATATTTAAGTTTATTCCATTTAGCCTATCTTTATTCTCTTCCGTTTTACATAGAAAATCGAATCGCCGACAAAAGTCAGAAGGACATACACGCGTATAGTTACCTGATGTTCGTTGCTTCTTCTGTTTGCAAAGCATTTGTACAAATCTCGGATTTGCGGCGTCACAAACGTATGGATCCAGCATAATAGCTTTGGGGCAGTCTATTGAATGACCTCAGTAGAAAAAGTAACCCTAGTCTACAGTACTATCTTTGGAATATGTCTAATTAAAAATAATAACAAATTTTTTTTTTGGCTGATGTACCAGTATTAGGGCACCCATACAAGGTTAAGGAATGGCTAATCGCTGTATTCCCCCTACTAACATGAGCTATGAGGATTGATTATTTTTTAAATATTTTATCTTTTGTTTATTACTTTCTCCGTTAATAAATAAAATAATAATTTTCAATACATGCTTTCTATTTCAGTTTATAGCCCATCTTTTAATGCTGAGGTACCCAATTGATTTCAGATGACGTTGAGGCCTTGCGTATGTTTTGATCGATTTAAATAAAATTTATTTCTTTTCAAATTACTCGGTACCATAATTAAAACAATAAAATATTCATTGAAGGTATTATTTATTTTATAAAGATTTAGGTCCTGTTTCTAAGTTGTTGGCTTTTTTATTATTGTATCTTGACATTTAAATGTAAATTATCTCACTATTATAAACAAATGTTTTTAGTGATCACTGTGTAATATTTGTTTCAAAAAATATGTTGGTATTTTTTAATATAAAAAAAAATATATTTAATATTAGCCGAGTAAAATGTGATCACAGGGAAATACAGGATGGACAAAATACCAGGAAGGAAATCATAAAAATGAAAAATTATATAAAATAATAAAATAGAGCATATCTCTTGCTATTTATTTCCTCTGATTCATTCTAATTTATTTTTTAAAACTGTTAATCTATATTGCTAGAACCAAATTAAAAAGTTGAAATTAAATACAACTTAAGTACCACTTTATCTAGTTTTTACCAAATCCAGAAGTAAACATTTTGAGTTATTTTTGTTTATTACCTAAAAAAAAAAATCTGTGCCACTACAACCCATGAAGGGACAGGGGTTCAGTACTTTGTAAGGAAGTACTGTTACTAAGCCAACGGTTGTGCAAGGAGGTGATTTAGTCAGAATCACGCTCGACCTCCAGATTTTTACCCAATTTATGAGGCTGGGTGGACCACAACAGGGCTCCAAAACCCACAGTTTCCAACGCGCTCCCTCTTTTTTATCTAAAAGTTATAATTTATCAGTTATCATAGTACTTAAGATCAGGAAATGAGTATTAGGTTCATTTTATTGAATGTTACTGACTGGAAAAGATGGTCAGGGGTTACGGTCAGAAAAAAAAATTATTTATTTACGCCGACGTTTCGACCTCGAAGTTTCAGGTCTTCATCAGGGAGTTTAGCGGGAAATCTTGGCTAAACTCATGTTGTCACGTCGTTGGCCTCGTGTTACTGGATTCATAATGAGGTGTAGATAGCTGACCGTAGATTACTGATTAGAGAAGATGGTCGGGGGGAGGGGGTGTGGTCAGCAAAAAAAACATTAATAAACAAAAAAATATTTATTTATTATTAAAACTGTGAGTTTTAGCCAAGATTCTCCGCTAGACTCCTTAATAAAGGCTTGAAA
Source organism: Halyomorpha halys (assembly GCF_000696795.3). Lineage (NCBI taxonomy): Eukaryota > Metazoa > Arthropoda > Insecta > Hemiptera > Pentatomidae > Halyomorpha > Halyomorpha halys. Next base: position 230,070 of record NW_027108805.1, on the reverse strand, counting down.
GTCAGGTCGAAACTTCGGCATAAATAAAAAATTTTTTTGTTTATTTATGTTTTTTGCTGACCGCACCCCCTCCCCCCGACCATCTTCTCCAATCAGTAATCTACATCTCATTATTGAATGTTACAATGATTATGAAATCACAAGTCTTACTAAATAGTTCGACAATGTGAACGTACACGTTTATTTGCGAGATTATAGATCAGCAATATAATTATAAATTTTATATTACTTAAAAAAAAAATATTAAATAAAATAATTTCAACGTATGACAAAATATTTTTACTCGTAGCCCACAATCATTTTTTCATCATCAGTGGTTACAAAGCAGGTAGGGGTGAGGGTTCATGGTTGCTCGGGATTGGCTGCAAAGGTTGCCACACCTTTCGAAAAAGTATGGAATGTTGTGGTGTGTGCCGAAACGCCTCTGTGCATTGCATTTCACCCTTCGTAGTTGTTGTTGTTGTCTGGGGCTTTAGTACGTAAAACCCTGAGGTCATCAACGCCTATACCCTTCGTAGTATCCACTCGCTCCTGGAACATTTCATTGTCATTACTAATTGATAATTAGGTATTTATTTATTAACATATGCTAGGTTATGCTCCACTACATCTTGATTATGTATGATGGAGTTAGTAATTATATTATTATTAATATTTTATTTCTTTGAACTTTAAAATTTTAGAAACTATTCGATTTCTTAAATGATCATTCCGTTACATTGGTCGTTTTAAAAGGAGGCCTTATGCTCTATTATATCCATCCACTATTTTTGTGGTTTTTTTGAAAAAATAAAAATCTTGAAAAATTTTGCGAGACCTAGTTTTTTGGACTCTGGAGAACTCAAAACAAATATTTCGGTAGAAAGCTCGAATTCGAAATTTTGAAATTCAATTATAAATATTAGACGTAGAACGAGCATTTGATGTAGTAAAAATTAGAAGATCGGTTAAGTATAAACTAAATCTTTGTAATATTTTATTTATTTTTTTAAAGTATCAATATTTACTCAAGGGTTGATTTTTCATAACTGTTGACTACAGGCCTCAACGTCCCCCATGACTATAACATTCCGGTTTCCATATATAAGGGTAGCTATGACGTTTTATGACTACCCGCATGTAGTTGAATAACAAGGATCGATAAAGTTTTATTACATGTAACATTCCATCCTTCTAATAGCTAAGGGTAATGACAAGCTCTTCCAGTAGTGATCAGTGTTGAGCAAAAAGTAATTGCAATTAAATTGAACTGTAATTAGCAGATGCTATTACCAATCAGAATTGCATCTTTTTATTTCTTCAGTTTTAAATTACTGTAATTGGAAATTAATTTGAATTCCTTTTTACCCAACACTGATTGTGATGGGTGTGAAGTGCCAATTTACAACCTCGCGAGCAAAGAGGTAATGTGAAAAGGATTTGTCATTGTTGCAATTATTGTTACCGACTCTGGCAAACTATTTCTTTTCTTACTGTAACCACGAGTCAACCCTGTAGGTTCAGGAGACCTCCTGCGCAATCAGCCTTTGTGAACGAGGTACTCTTAGTTGGCGAAAAATCTGGTCGTTGAGCGTGATCCTAAACAAATCATCTCCTTGTACAAACGTTGCTCAAGAAACCCTACTTCCTTCCAAAGTACTGAACCCCTGACACTTAATATAGTATAAGAGCAGGGAAGAAAAAAAAACAGTTACTTCACCCCAATTTTTTATTACTTTAATGAAAACTACATATAATTTCTAGTCAAAACTGACGAGTCTGCCAAGTATAGGTAGTGGGAATAAAAAATGGTAGCTGTTTCAAAACCTTAAAAAAACATTAATTTTTCATTCGAAGCTCAGTATTTAGTTAATTTGTTTTGAGAAATCTATATCTCAAGAATTATGTGACGTATAGATGTCTATTAGGACTCAAGTTAAAGCTAGTTTAATGTCCTATAAAGTAGTTTATAACCTTTACCTTCATAGAAATAGTAGTTTTCATGATATTTGCTAAAATAAATTGATTTATAGTTGTTCGGACAATAAGTTTGATTTATGAAAAAATTTTTTTCAAAAACCATAGGACGTACAGATGTCTGTCTGCACTCAAATTAAAGCTAGTTAAAATTAGTATAAAATAATTAATATTGTTTATCTTTATAGGAGTTGTAAATATTTGACAAAATAAACTCAGAAAATGTTTCTAGTTGCTCCCCACATGTGAATATAAATTTGGCAAATGAAAATTTGTCCGAACAACTATAAATCAATTTATTTTAGCAAATTTCATGTAAACTATTACTCCTACAAAGATAAACGTCATACACTACTATGAGCTCATTAAACTAGCTTTGAGTGCTAATTGAGATCTGTACGTCAAATGGTTTTTGAGATATAAATTTTTAAAAATAAATTCACTAACTACTGATCTTTAATACGTCCCATACAACATTTTTATGAAAAGTTGCTTTTTAAAAAGCTATATCTCGAGAACTATTGAGCGTAAATAGCTCTATTAGGTCTTACATTTTAGCAAATTTACTCTACTTTAAATGATGCTCTCTTAGTTATGAGAGATAGTTGACCGTGGATGATAGATGCTCTCTTAGATTTTCTATTTTTGGTAATTTTAAAGATATAGAGGTCCGAAAAAAAAAATTAATTATTTTTAACGTACTGAAACAGCCGCCATTTTTATATCCCTACCTATACTTGGCAGAATCATCAATTTTGACTAGTAATTATACCTAGTTTTCAAGTAAGTGATCAAAAATTGGGGGTGAAATAACTGTTTTTTTTTCTCCAGTTGGGTCTGGTACTTGTTGTTGCAGTACAGATTTAAAATATTGTTTCCTTTTGGTTTCTGGTTGGTTTTTGTCCATTAGCAGGCACCTTTCAGTTTGTATGATAGTGTTGCTTCCGACCTGTAACTTAATCATCTTTATATTAATAAAAAAATAATAAAAACAAACTTTTGATTTTATTTCCATTATTGCTCTGAACTCAATTCTTCGGGTTCTTTTACTTGTGAATGAGTTTTTGAGTTCGGTTTCATGCGGTGTTTGCAATACTTCATGTAAACGTACCTTAAAGTTAGTGGAAAACTTTAATCTGTTCGCTTGTGTTTGTGATCGATTTGCAGGGCAATAGCGTGTAACGCGCGCTCTAGAACACGTGGGCTTGTGAGGTAACGTCGGTCATTGTGTGCGAATTTTTTTCTCATATAATAGGATTTTTTTTCTCCCCTTTTTACAATTAATGTTCTATAAGGAATCGAATTAAGGGATAACAAATTAATCGTACTAGTTAAGAATTGGTAATTTCATACTACTATTCGATGTGCTAAAGTTCGCCAAATAAGTATTTTATTTTTATTATATCGTGTTGAAATTTGACCTTAAATTAATATGCGGAGAAGTAATATGGTCAGGGGCTGCGGTCAGCAATTAAACACAAAAATATTTATTTGAGACTTTGATTACTAATTTGAGAGAATTACTCGATACCATAATTAAAATAATAAATATTCAGTGAAGGTATTATTTATTTTATAAAGATTTAGGTCTCGTTTCTAAGTTGTTGGCTATTATTGTATCGTGAGATTTAAATGTAAATTATCTCTCTATTATAAACGAATGTTTTTAGTGATGACCGTGTAATATTTGATTTTACTCTAGTTTATTTAAAAAATACGTTGGTATTTTTCAATATATTAAAAAATATATAACCAAATAAACACAAAAATATTTAATTGTGCCGACGTCTCGACCTGAATTTCAGATCTTCATGAGGGCTAAAAAACAAATAACAGCCATCTTTCAGAGAAACAAAAAAAAAATTAAAAGAAATAAATAAACCAACAAATCAAGAAATGTACATAGCAATGGATTGAAAATAAAGTAGTTGATCAATAACCATGTAATTGTACTAACTACTTTACGTACACTTCTTAATTTTTTGGTGTATTTATTTCTTTTAATTTTTTATGTTTCTATGAATGATGGTTCTATTTGTTTTTTAGCCCTCATGAAGACTTGAAATTCAGGTCGAAACGTTGGTATGAATAAATAATTATATAAGTTTATTTGCTGACCGCACCAATGATGTAATTTTTGTCCCAATGATGAACTAACTTCTGGCATTATACTGACCGACTAGTTAAAAACATTTGGTAAATCCTTGATTGACATTTCTTATCTCATTTAGTGGCCAATCTCTATGAAGTTTATTTATTTTTTTATTCATTTTTTGTAATTTACAGCTGTACAAAAAATACAATAAGTAAATAAGTGGTATGTTTCAAAAATTTGAAAATCTTAGAAAGGAACCACCTAATGGTGACAATCATTAATTTAAATTAGAAGGATTCATAAAGACCTTAATGTTCCCTATGTAACCGATCTAGCCCGAATCCGATATTATTCCTTCCATAATAAACTCCCTAACCACCCAAACCCACTAGTTTCTAACTTTGATTCCTCTTCCATTCCTGGCAATCCTCCAAGGCGCCTGAAAAGAATATGGCCTCGTGACCTTATATTGTAAACTGTTTTTAGAGTTCTACTACTGGGTAGTTTCTCTACATGAATCATATCATTATGTCATTATGATCAAATTTACTTGCTGTATTTTTTATACAGTTGTAAATATCAGTAAATAAATAAAAAAAATAGATGGTCCTGTGCCCATCTTCTTTTTAGACACCTCGGATTATTAGAGATTGTTAAGGATGAGAGATTAAGAACTAATGGGTTAGGATGGGCAAGGAGTTTGGAATGAAAAGACTTATATCTGTTTTGGGCCAAATCTGCAATAAAAGGGATGTTAAGGCCTGAATCAAGTTTAAAGACAAGATCAATAGAAACCTACAAAACGTTCCATTTTATTTTTAGCATCCTTGATGTGATCATCTCATTCAGGAACAAGAAAAACATATCAATATAAAAGAGTGAATTATCAACAGGAGATTCCAAGGTACCACCATAAGCACATCCCACATAAACAGTCTTACAAGACTCATCAACTAGAGATAGTACTAAGAGAAATACGCAACCCGTACCTATATAGTATCTCTTTAGATGTCTTGGTGAGAAGTATCTAGCTGATGGTTGTTTTTAGACTGTTGATGTGAGATGTCTACGTTTATGTGATATTGTGCTTCATGTCCTGACTAAGCCTGAGTTGGAGAAACGTCGACTCTTGTTTTCCACTATTTTAGAAATTCACTCCTTGAAAGAAAACAGATAAGGTTGCATATATGCATACTACCTCGTCTATGAAATACTATCTAAGTAGAAATTGTACATAACTTGAGTACAGTTCAATAATATTAAAGTTCATATTATTCTATTGATTATATTATATAATATTTATTTGTTTATATTTTTACTTTAGCTTCTCTCTTATGAATTATTATTTATAAAGTTTAATGTCCTATAAAGTAGTTTATGACACTTATCTTCGTAGGGGTAGTAGTTATTATGATATTCACATATGAATATAAATTTGGCAAATGAAAATTTGTCCGAACAACTATAAATCAATTTATTTTAGCAAATTTCAT
>NW_027108805.1:217566-224476 GCF_000696795.3 Halyomorpha halys | reverse complement strand
ATAAATTCTTAAGTAAAATTTATTTATTATATATTTTTTTGTTATATTTCTTGAATTCAAATTAAGTGGAATGATTCTTAGATACGGATGACGCACTTGCACCTCTTTAACATTCTCTATGTGCTGTGTCGTGCTACGCCGGAACTCCTGCATCCGGAGGAACGTTTATTCTCATCAGCTTTGTCCGGTTCTTATTAAACTATTATGTGATGTTTCTTTATTTATTATAAAAAAAGTATTTATTTTAATTTCATAATGAATTCTTCCCCCAAAAAAATGTAAGGTAAAATTTTTAATTAAACCTTACGAAACTCTGTAAATTAAGATATATCGAGGGAGGGCGAATAAAGTGATATAAAAGGGAAAATGGAATAAATGGGTGTTTTTTTATACGTTATCAAGGTCACGGTACAATTTTTTTTTTAAATTCTCAGCCGTTCTAACATTGAACTAGACCTAGTCAAATTTATTTCAAAGCATGCAGCATGATACAGACTTATGAAATTTACCCGTTGATATAACTCTATTTCTAGTCTGGAAGGTCTCGAAGCCATCTTTTTTTCAGACGCATAGGAGGATTATCCGTTTTTTAAGGTAAGAATCAAGTTCGTTTGAGTCGTTATAGGGTTTACCATGAAAGGATTAATTGGTGGTTTCTATCCAAATGTGCAACATATTGAGATCATTATGGATGATTTTATTTTTGAAAAAGTAAGGAATGATGTAAAGAAGAAGCATTGGGCATTGATTAACGAAGTATTTTGGATTTAAAGGATTAGAAACGGGCGAAAATATAGTGTAGTGGAGCCCCAAAGTAGAGCAATTTATATACTAATCAATTAGTATAACTTATATTATATAGGGTTGGCAAATAAGTCCTTTCGTTTTTTTTTTGGGGGGGGGTGAAAGAAAACTAAGTATATTTTGTACATAATATTTATTTTATAATGTCCATTATTTTCGATTACCTTACACCATCTCTCCAACAGCTGAATAATCCCATCTTCAAAGAATGTCTGTGGTTTATTAGCGAAAAAGTGATCAAGGTGCTCCCTGACACCCTTTTAGTTTTCAAACCGTTTTCCAACTAAGGAATTTTGTAAAGATCGGAATAAGTGGTAGTCACTTGGAGAAAGGTCCAGAGAATAGGAAGGAAGGGGCAAAAGATCCCATCCAAGGGCTAACAATTTATTGCGGATGACTAACGAAGTGTGGGGCCTAGCGTTGCCATGATGGAAGACACCCTTTCGATTCGCCAGTTCTGGGTGTTTTCTTCCAATCAATTCATCCAATTTTGTTTATTATGAGCTGTATAGAGTGGAATTGATCGATTCACCTTGTGGCAACAGCTCATAAAAAATCACACTCTTGATATCCCTCCATACAGAAAACATTATCTTCTTTGGGTGCAATCCCGCTTTAGATGTGGTTCGTTGCTGGGTTTCCAAGATTTTTTTCGCTCCACATTATCGTAGACAGTCCACTTTTCATCCCCTATCACAAGTCTTTTAAGAAATGGATGGTTTTCTTGACGGAGATGCGTGATGCCAAGTTGGCTTCGGTCAGAGAGTTAGAGAACCCAAACATCAAACGTAGAAACGTAGCCGAGCTCCCGCAAATGATTTTCTACTCTTGTATATGATACGTCTAGGACCTCTGCAATGTCTCGCACTGATTGGGATGGATTTTGATCGACTATCGCCTTAACATCAATGATTTCAATTTCTTGTGGGTGACCAGGTCGCGGTGTATCGTTTATGTCAAAATTTCCTGCTCGAAATATGTCAAATCAATTTTAGCATGTGCGCTCTATTAAGGCATTATCCCATTAGACCTTGCATATTTTTTTATGTGCCTCTGCAGCTCGCTTTCCTTATTTGAAGTAATAAAGTAAAGTATATCTATAATGCACGATATTTCCGTCCATCTTCTTAAGGTGGATCCACATGTTGGCCACTCGCCACGAATCGGAGGCTTGTACAAGAGCTCGGTAAACAAAGAGCGGACCATCCACATGTCAGTGTTTTTCAGAGAGGCAAGCTTGGCGGACGTACAAATGGTTTCAGCAATTGCACTGGGATTATATTATTTGTATTACAAAAAAAGAAAATTAAAGGAAATTAAATATAAATAAATAAGATTAAATATAAAACTTATTATAAAAAGTACCAACAAACACCTTTAACCTCCTAACAGCTCTCAGTTGCAACTAGACAAAGAACAATGGTGGAGATGCTACACGAGCGCTCTCACGAACCCCTTTGATCTGTATCCAAAAAACCGACTCTCGACGGATCGGCATCCAGCCTAGGCCAACTCGTACAAGCCACCCATCCACATGCTCGCGTATGTCGGAGTTCGCCATGGCTTGGCCAACATGTAGAGGCCCCTTTAGCTGGATCACAATCACAATATTGCCTCTGCTGGGATTAATTGCATCATATGTGACGTATTATAAACAACACATGATTACAAAAACCGAAAGGACATACTTGCCATTTGTATGTATTTTTGATCTACTCCAAACATTTTTTTAAAGACGAACCATTTCGATTTCAACATGTTATACAACTTGTAAAACACAACTTATATTTTACTTTATTTAAACCCTCCTTGGACCCGATAGGTTCTATCGAATATGATTCTAATTGAATTTAAAGTGGCATTGTTAGTCATTGAACTAAAACTCCCCAAACAGAGACTCCCACACTGTTCATAACATACCCGCAAAATAAACCAGACATCAATGATCTCTCCCTGCTTTGTTTGTAATAAAGCTGGCTGTGGTTGACTTGAACGTTCCTTCAAGTGCTAATTAGCAACGGCTTTCCAGCGGTGAACAGCGCCTCCAGCTTTGGAACCTGGAGATAGAGATATGAGTTCCAGAACCCTTTGGAAGTGTTCAAGTGTTTCCTTCCCTTAGAGAGATGCAACCATCCTCATGAATAAGTGAAACACCTTTACACTTCCATCAACATTACATTAAAAAATTATTTATATTATTTTTACGTCCTTCAACTTTAAAGAAGGTAAAATTATACGGGTTATACAGAATATTAATTGTTCTTATAAGAGGAGAAGATGATTAGGGGTGTGGTCAGTGAAGGGAACAAATAAAAGCTTATTTGCTGGAATACTGGAAGATTATTGATTGACCGTGTGTATAGATGAATGGAATATGGTCCGGCTGCGGTCAAAAAAACTCAAATATTAATGATTATACTATTGTATTGGGAGAAGTGGGGATGGCAGTTGGCACGTCACAATAACGAAAATAATTTTAAAGTAAACATTGTAAAAAAAAGAGTAAGTTACATTGTAAGTAAAATACAAGAATGTAATTAAAGTAATACAAGGTAAAAGTGGTTTTTAGTAAATATGACAATAGTAACATGTGGGAACATAACTTAATAACGTGGGTAAGGAAGAAGTATTGGCAAAAGAATAGGGAAGAAGAAGGGGTTAAAAAATTAAGATTTTTTAAGATCCTTTAAAAAAAAAAGGAAATAAAGCGTAAAAAGCGAACCAACTTCAACAAAATCTTAAAGCCAAGTACAATGAGTTGCGCTTCGATGACCAATAGTTGAGTTTAAAACGAATGCGTTGTTAAATATACAGGGTGGCGACAAATGATTCAAAAATAGCAATATTTAAATAAATTAAGTATTTTTTAAATATTTATTTATTGCTATTTACAACTGTACATTATAATACATTTAGTAAATCTGATCTAAGTTTAATTGGAGTTTACAGGCGTGGAGAGAACCTACCCATTGGTAGCACTCTAATGACATTTTACATTGGCTGGTCTCGTGGCCATCTTCTTTTCAAGCATCTCGGAGGATTGTCAGGAATGGAAGAGGATGCAAGATTAGAAACTAGGGGGTTTGAGTAGTTCGGGCTAGATCGGTTACATAGGGAACATTAAGGTATGTATGATTTTATTTGTGACAAAGTAAAGAGTATTGAGGATTTTGGATTGTAAGGATTGAATACGAGAGGAATTCGAAGGTTTAGTGGAGCCCAAAAACTCAACTCCATATGTCCAGATTGGCCTTACTACAGTCAAGTAGATCAGTCTATTGTAATGTGTTGGACGTTTAGACCGTTTGTCTAGTAAGTGCTGTAATAGTCGAAATCGACGTGCAGTTTCCTGTCTTTTCAGTCTTGTGTGACGATTCCAGGTTAATCGTTTGTCCCGATGTAGTCCAAGGTAGCGGATCTGTTCGACAGGGGTAAGAGTAACATTATTAAATGAAACTGTAGGGCAGTCAGTAGGTTTACGACGAAGGGTAAAGGTGATTTGATGGGATTTGTTGGAATTTATCTTAATCCTCCAATTACGACACCTTTCTTCAAGGGCTGTGATATAGGATTGGAGATTTTGGGATACAATTAATGGGTTATTATTAACAGCGAGCCACACATGTGTCATCGGCATACGTGGTGAAGATAGTGTTAGGATTGGTTGGAATGTCAGCTGTATAAATTTAGTATTTAAGAATATGCTACTCGTTGAGTTCTCTTTTTGTCGACAGAGGTCTTTTGTCGTGGTTGCGGACTGTTGCAAGTCTAAGAGTCAAAATCAATATATATTTTATATTATCAATATATATATCAATATATATCAAAATCAAAGGTATTATTTAATGATAAGCTGTATTCTGAAAGTTTTGAGCATAAGAATTTTGATATGATACAGAATATTTTTGAAATAATATACGAAATATATTTTCGTACAGAATATAGTAGAAAGTACAGAATATAATTGTCCTTGTTGGTGTGAGAAATAATGAGGGTTATAAGAGTCACTGTGGTTAAAAAGAATTCTCTTTACAGGAAGAACATTAATATAGGAGGTAATAGAGACGGGAGGTGGTTTCCAGGTTTATGGTTCTTAGAAAGTTCGTAAAGACGGAATTGTAGCAAAGAAGGCTCTAGTAATTTAAGTGGGGCTATTAATTTATTTTTATTAGTTTTGTTTGTGATTAATTTGTTGTAGATAGAGCTAATAACTGTCATCCATGATAGTTATCCACGCCTTTTACTAAAGGAGCTCAAAGAATAAATTCCATCAGAACTATTGTACATGATTGTACTTGTTTTAAGTGTCTTGTTTGCGCAATACGTTTCAGTAATTTGTTTTTACGTTAAGTTTATTTTGAGAAATTTTATATTTATGTAAGAGAGAAATCTTGTGTAGTTTGCGTTGAGACTGGGCCTGACCCGCTTGGCACGGATATCTTAACACACTCTTTCCTACAACTCTCTCTTCGCTTAGGCAAAACATACAATTTTGTAATTAAACTATTATATTTTTTAGAATAATAATCATTCTTATATATTACAAAATATAATATAATAACTGTTAAGGCCCTTGATTTCTCCTTTATCTGTTTAATTTAAAATTTTTAAATTCCTAACTCACCTATCTCTCTTTGCTCTCTGTAAATCATGTTTCTTATAAATGTAATGTCCTCACACAAGACTGAAAAGACATGAAACTGCACTAGACAAACGTTCTAAACTTCCAATCCTTTACAAAACACTGATTTACATGACTGTAATAAGGCCAATCTGGACATACTGAGTTGAGCTTTGGGACTCCGCTATACCTTCGAATTCCTCTCATATCCAATTCTTACAATACAAAATCCTTCGTAAAATCCTCAATGCTCCTTACTTTGTCACAAATAAAATCATACATAAAGACCTTAATGTTCCCTATGTAACCGATCTAGCCCAAACCAGATATCATTCCTTGCATTAGAAACTCCCTAACCACACAAACCCGCTAGTCTCTAACCTTCCTTCCTCTTCCATTCCTGACAATCCTCTGAGGAAGAATGTCCACGAGACCTTTTAATGTAAAAACATTATTAGTGCTACCAATGGGTAGTTTTTCTACACGCCTGTATCAATCTATTATAACTGTGGTCAAATTTACTGAATGTATTATTATAAACAATTGTAAATTTCAATAAAGATATTTTTTTTTATGTATGTAATGTAACGTAACCTCTTTATTAGTGTTAAACTTAAAACAATTTATTGTAAGAACAGGTGGTTGCTACCTACTGCATTTGCAACCTCTTTGGATTGTGGAGAGAGAAGGCAATAAACTGTTAACGTTAACTGTTATCTATCTGTGGACAGTGTATAATGTTACGCAGTTTCATCTTCTACCTACACTTTAATATAATCTCTATTCTTATCAAATCTACATCTGTCTACGTCTTCATCAACGTCAAAATCTTCATCAAGTGCACCCACCTACTAATTATTCTGTTAATCAACCTACAGTCACCTTTGCACAGGCAGTAGTTCACCTTTTCTGCATTCACACTATATTGTTCATTTAGTTTCATATTTGTAATAATTGCCATTTAATTTTATTAATTTATTTCACCAAGTAACTTGTAATTTATCTGAATTTATAGTTATGTTTTTATTTTGTAGAGTTTGTATCCAATTTAAGAGTAAATGTTTGTTTTTGATTTATTTAATTTAGTTCTTTTTATTTCAATTGATGTTTTAAAGAATATCTTAAATTAAATATATTGTTTATTTACCCTAGAACATCTTTGTTTATTGTCCAATTCATTTATAGGTATATTTTAATTTTCTATTATATTCCTCATTCATCTAGCAAAATACCGTGTTTACAGACCCAAAATTTTCATTCCTGAAATCCAGCCTAATCTGGTCATTGTGCATCCTTAGGACAACCAGTGGTCCCCACAATGAAAATTAAACAAAAAAATTAATATATAAGAAGATGGTCAGGGTTGCGGTCAAAAGTGAAACAAAAATAGTTTACAACTATTTATTTTCCGACGTTTCGCCCCACTTTCCAGGGCTGCTCAAATGAATTTCTGTTCAACCGATTCATTTGAGCAGCCCTGATGAA
>NW_027108805.1:205451-217516 GCF_000696795.3 Halyomorpha halys | reverse complement strand
AATATATAATATAGTATATAAATATAAAATGGTATAATTATCTACTATTTGAGTTTTTTTTTTTACCGCACCCGGACCATATTCCATTCATCTATACACACGGTCAATCAATAATCTTCCAGTACGGAAAATAAATAGTTGTAAACTATTTTTGTTTCACTTTTGACCGCAACCCTGACCATCTTCTTTTATATCAATTCTTACGGTCAACTATATATACATATAAAAAAAAATTAAATTCATATACCCAAATATCACACTTGTATGTTTTCAGATATAGATATATGTTATATTTGTACACTGAAACTTTTAAATGCCTACCAGACAATTAACCTTAAATTGTGAACAAAGCATTTATTCTTAGGGGACATTTGTCCCAAAATATAATTATTTTTTCATTTATTCACTTTTTTAATGCAATAATTTTTAATTACTAATACATTAATAAATTCTAAAATCGAAGACGATTGAAATATGCATGATTTTTTATTAATTTAATATAGGAAAACAAATTCCAAAACTGCTTCGCAACTCCAGTGATGGTCTTTTGCGTTTGATTCTTTTTTTTCCTAAGAATATAATATAAAAAAATTATAATAATTACTAAGGTATTAAAAAAGTAATATAAACTACTTAGTTTAATATTTCTTACCACTCATTGTTACGACTGGATCCACACAATGAATCGTATTATAAATCCTTGGTTAAAATGTTTTAAAAAATATAGTTGAATGATATTTTGTATCATTCATCAGTCGGCTATACACACGAACACAGAGGTCATGAACCCCTGTGGGATACGTCGTTCCGTATCAAAATATTGCAGCGGTGCATGATATAGCATATTGCAAGGATTACTGCGCTCATATCAAAGCCGCCGTACGCAACGCTCTGTAGCAAGTCAGGACGTACCCATACCTTGCATTTATCTTCTTGTGCACTATCGCATACATCTTTATATATTTTATTCTAATGCGTAGATTTTCCTTCAATAACAGGAAGGAGATATTCGAAAGTTCTTTTGTTTGTATGTCATCGGAACTGATATTTGGACTAAAAACACATCTAAATCTTCCCACAATCTCCTATGATATAACATATGATACCAGTTCTCGGCATTTTAAGATATTACAACGTCTTAGATAGTGCTGACGCATCATCTAAATGGAGGAAACAGACGCCCGACAAATGCTACCCAGAGTTTCGTGGTAATGACTACCGCTGGAGGTGGGGGACAGGAAATTTCGAATTTCCTTCGGTGGTAAGAGGTGGCCTTCAGCCATTGCGGTTCGTAAATGTTAAATACTGTGCAAAATATTGTATTGCTTAATAATACAATTTATATCATTAAAATATATATGATACGAAATAAAATATTTTGATAAAGATATTCTGTAGAAGCTCATTAATATGAAATGTACTGTCATTGAGGTGAACTTTTTTTTTTTTTAATTCTAGATAACCAGAGTTAGTACAATTTTTATCAATATATATCTATTGTTTATTCTACAAAAAAGGAACATAATTATATAAAAAAAATTATTTTATAAATGCCAATGACATTGTAAAAACAGACTAGCAATGTTTTTTAATTAGGTCTTGATCTTAGTCTATTTACAAATGGAAAATATTTTAAATATTCATATAAATTTTATTTATTAATCATGAGAGATATTTGACCGTGCATGAGGAGAAGATGGTTAGGTGTATGTTCAAAATAAAACAAATTAAGTTCAAGTAACTTGTGCCAACGTCTTTAATTGTGCCAACGTTTCGGCCAAAATTTCTAGCCTTCCTCAGGGCTAAGAACAAAACAAGATAACAACCAATGAACACAGAAAAACAATATATATTAACAGAATGACACAAAGTAAATAATTGTACAGAATGGAATTAATGGAATGGAATAAAATAAAGTGGTGAGAGAAGTGGAAAATAAAATTTTTATTTTTTGTTTCTTTGTCGTATTTATAAATTATAAAAAAAAATAGATGGATTAGGTCTCAACATTCTTTACTAATTTAATGGCCAGGTTAGGCCGAATCGTTGAGATTTAATAAAGATTGTTGAAGATATTTTATTAAAATTGATGATTAAAATGAATGTTAAAGAAGTGGGTAGCATAGTGCCTACCAATGGTCTCAATGAGTTAAAAGTAAAAACTAAAAGGATTGTGGTTAAGAAAATATTGTTTAAGGTCTAAATTTTATTAATTTAACATAATGGATAACACCCAAGTACCCGGGTTCCAATCTTGCGTGGCATATAATTATTTTCTGTTGCACTGTAGTCGTGAGTCAGCCCTGTGGGTTTGGAAGCCCTCCGGCGTCCACCAAGCCTCTTAAAATGGGGATTCTTAATTTCGGTAAAAAACTGAAGGTCAAGAGTGGTTTTGACCAAATTACTTCTTTGCACAACGGTTGGTCTAGTTTATTTTTTTAAATAATTGTTAAATTAGGAATATGTAATTAAAGTTTATCTTTGACAAATAAGCTAAAATGTTTATAAAAAACGCAAATAAATTTTCCATCGTGCTTTAATACACATAACATACAAATCATAAAATTTACAATTGACAAAGTTTATATTAAAAATCATTTTTTTTTTTTTTACACTGAATGTATATTTTAAATGATTAAAGGTAAATACAACTTTTTCGATTACTCCAAAGTTTTATATTATGAGAGGTTTCTTCTCTCATCATCACGTCAAGTAATTGGAACATATTTAAACTTTGAAATTTACAAAGTGGGTTGAATGCTTTATTACTTCGAAATCCTCTTGATCATTAGATTTTATTTAGGTATCAATTATCATAACCTGGATTCAGTTTGTAAATGTTATTTTCAAAAAAGGTTTAATTTAAAGTCGAAACTGTTATTGTAAAAAAGTATATTAGGGAATGAAATTAAAAAGTGTGTAATGCCTGTAAGATTAAAAAAAATAATATTTTTTTTGTAGTTTAGTTGATTTGTTTCAGTTTAAATTAACATGTATCTACAAAATAATTTGTTAAAAAAAAATCTTTATAAATTGCAGATCGATTATTTGTGCTAGTCATTTATTTTGGCCTCTATATTGCCCAAGTTGGAAAATAATAAAAATTTGGCCAGAACCAGATATTCCTTTCGGATCCAATCCTTACAGTCCAAAATCCTCAATGCTCCTTACTTTGTTACAAATAAAACCACCCATAAAGACCTAAATGTTCCTCATGTAACCGATCTAGCCCGAGCACGACATCATTTCTTCGATAATAAATTCACTAATCCCCCAAATTCACTTGTTTCTAAAATTACATCCTCAATACTCAATAATCATCCTAGGTCTATGAAAAGAAGATGCCTTTTTTCAATTTCAGGGGCATTTTAAATATTGCTCGATTAACTATCTTAAAGTCTCCTCTTCCCGTTTTAAGCTAATATTTCAAAAGTGATATAGGACCGTCGGTCTTACGGGCTGGGTCCGGCTGGGAAGGATTGTCTTTTGTGTTACGATCTCCTCTTGTGAGATTGTGACATGTACATTCCTACCTATTCGCTATAATTGTCTGTTTTGAAAAGTCAGATAAGGATCTGGTCAGCATTACCAGTGATGCGGCGAGAGGGATGCGCTGGGATCTTTTGTGCTCTGCTCTACCCCTCACACGTGCGGGATAGAGTGGGATCAGGGATCCTCAGGTCGATTGTGTAAATATTGTATATATTATTTTATCATTATGTTATTTTATTTGTTTATTTTTCATACAGATAGTTTGCTTATGTTCATCTTGTTTATTCTTTTGTTTGTATATATTTTAAAAGAGTCTGAGGGTGGGAGTTGAGGGTTTCATGTCGTATTATCCTAGGCGTATGAAAAGAAGATTGCCTCGAGACCCCCTACTCCAGAAATATTATTGGAATTATAGTTTCCACATGACTTTATGATGCCATTGTAACATAAAAATTACATTTACCTGTATATTTATGCTATAAAGTGTCAGGTACGAAATTTCAATAAATAAATAATTTAAGAAAAAATATTAAGATTAAGTAAAACCAAATATGTGTCTACACACACGCATTGTGTTCACGTACGTCACCATTATTGCCCATGCCTGATCATTGTAAATACCACTCCATGCCTTTTTGTTGAGTGTAATCGAGGGAGAAACCTTTACCAATGGCTGCATAATGGGCAGGTCTTGTAAACGACCCTAAAAACAATGAGACGTTTCACAAGGCGAGGAAACTGGCAACAGTAAGGGGCTATGACACGGACCGTTGGATTTCTCTCTCGGCTATCTTATCAGCGCTAATCATTTTTTATTTAATTGTTTATTGCTAATTAATTGATTTTGTGCAGCGATAGAGATGAGTTATTGATTGGTCAAGCGGGGTCACGATGTTCCCGCCGTTTCGCAATATCGGAAGGGTCAAGGATATGCCGTGGCAATCGGTCTTGAATCTTCGGGTTGCGATTTCTCATTTGAAAGTTTCTTGTGGGTGTATTAAGAAATTACTGGTAGAAAGCTCTCGCTCACGGACTATGTTATGTATCGTCGAGTTTTATCAATCACTCATATCGAAAAAAAAATATATCAAACATTCATGCTGATGATATAAATTCAATTTATAAATATTCGGGAGGCAGAAAAGGGTAATTTTTATCTTAAAAGGTGAGATTAGATATGTAAGATCACCGATTTAGAAACTTTTTTTAGTGATGCAAGCTTAACAAAATTTAAACTTGTACCTGAGGGTTCTTGCCAATGCGCCCTAGAAGCAATGAAAAAAATATATATCATTTCAACTATTGTGAACTTCTAATGTCTCGAACTCCCTAACCACCCAAACCCACTAGTTTCTAACCTTGCTTCCTCTTCCATTCCTGGCAATCCTCCGAGGCGCCTGAAAAGAAGATTCCTCGTGACCTTATATTGTAAACTGTTTTTAGAGTGCTACTACTGGGTAGTTTCTCTACATCCTGTATCATATCATTATGTCATTACGATCAAATTTACTTGTTGTATTTTTTATACAGTTGTAAATATCAATAAATAAATAAAAACAAAAAAAATAATGTCTTGCACGAATTTAAAATTTATCATTTTTTAGTAAATTAAAAAAATCTTTAATTAGAATAAAATACTAAGTAGTTGTTTCTTCACTACTGAATGCTAGGAATTTTTTAATTCATGCGGAAATAAAAAATCATTTACGCAGAATCAACAATTTTTGCTCGCATTTTACTTTATTAACATCGAGGTCTAGTTTGATCTCTTTCTGCCTGTAGGAAAATTTATGTACGAGCATAATTCGATTTTGATGAAATTTTCTAAATGAAAGGTTTTTTTTTATCTTCTGCATGGTCATTTCCTACATCCTAGGAGGGCTATTTACGGGTTAGCACCTTATTCTAACGATGGTCAGAGGGTCCCATTTTAGCACCTTATTCTAACGATGGTCAGAGGGTCCCATTTTCATTTCATAAGACCGACAAAAAATATAAGGTTCGAACCAGAGCGCTGCTGTAAGTTTTTTTTTACACCATTCCTGGTCATGTCTTACATACGAGGATGTTATCTACGGGTTAGCTCTCCATTCTAACCATGGCAGGGGTCAAGTTTTCTTTTCGTGTGACCGTCACAGAAATAAAAGTCGACTTTTCAGGCCGGATTCGAACCGGTTCCACTGCAGGTACGAGACAGTTAAAGTTGGTACTTCAACTTACTTAGCCACAAATGGCCTTCACACCTACGAGGTTCATCAGACGGTGTTTTATCTTCCTCGGCAAGTAAATTTTCAGATTATGCGGGTTAATACCTAGTTGGTCCCACATCAGTATTGTCTTATTCTGCCGAATAATAATGTTAAGGGTAAACGTATTTTCCATGGCCCACTTATATTCCTAATATGATTCAGAAATTTAAAATCAGTCAACTTATACTATTAATAATAAGTTGTTATAATTAATTCTTGTATTCCATTTATGGGATAATGAGATTCCACCATCCTTCTCTGTTTTAGGGTTTAGCTTACCAACTATTTCCTACACGGATTGAATTATACGAAATATGCTGTTTCACGTAGCAGCGGTATCTCTCGTCAGCAGTTTCAAGTTTCTCAGGAGTAGCATGCTAGGTTCATCACCTAATGATTTGTACAACGGTCCCCTAAATACTACGACAAACGCTCTTAATGTTTTACTTTTGTCTATCCTGCAAAAAGTTTTCATGTTGATCACACTACTGAATTAGAAGATGCGGATATTTTCATACAAGATACAATTATTTTACGTCTATTTATTCAACATTCTTTCCTTAAATGCAAGACCCCCACTGGAAAACCTTGTATTCCTCCTCATAGTTCGATTTCCTTTAAAAAATTCTTCATAAACCATCTTACCTAGTTCTTGAATAGTCTTCCCACATTCATCCGTAAAACCCCTTACTAATTAATTAACCGTACTTAAATTTAAATTATTTCTCCAACTCCCCTACTATCAATCTAACTCAAAATCTGTGACAATAGAAAAGGATGTTTGATCTATTTATATGTTTTTTCTTTAATATATTTCAATATCGAATTGGCAACTATTTTATTTTTTACATTATGTTTTGAGAATTTATTACTCTAACCATCCTTCCGATCCATCCTTCTCAGTATTTCCTAGCTTCCTTTCTATTCCAAGCAATTAGTACTCAGTGCCCTTCCTATATCCTAGAAAACCTGTAATTCAAATTCTCAGTCCAATCCCGCACTACCTGGTCCCGTTTATGAGACATCTACCCTCCACATCACCGAACTGCTGCGTTTGATAAATCGTTTTTTACCCGAGCTGCATATCTCTGGAACTCCATTCCCTCTAACATACGTCATGTGCCAACCCTTCCGTAGTTTAAAACCCTCATATTTAACTACCTTTTACATCACTAATCTATTCTGATATTATAATAGTACAGATGTAACTACCTTTTTGTTTTGTTTTTTATTTAGTCAGTTACTTTTTTAACTATTTTTTTTTCTTTTCTGTATATAAGTTATAATTAAGGGTGGCTACACGGTTTTTTGGCCAATAAATGTTATTATAAAATCAAAATTACCTTTGTAAGTGTTCTAAAGATTCCCAGAATAATAAACTAATTTTCCATTTCATTTCATATAAATATCAAGTCTGAAACCAGCACTTTTATATTTATTTTTGAATTTAGTATTTAATAATTTAATTTTATAATTACTACTTTTATTATTTCAAGTTTTGGTAAATAAGAACTTTTGTTAAGAATTAATACTAATTCATGCTTAGCTCCAGATCAGGTCAGAAACAACATTTTTACAAAGAAAAATCGTTTTGTTGAATTTCATAACTAGAAACGTTTTAGGTTTTCCGCGTTGAAGAATGTATGTAACTCGCTCTTGTAAACATTAAAAAAATAATTTACACTGGTGCATAAAGAATTTTGTGATTTTATTTCCCTCATAAGAAAAAGTTTTTATTGCATATCTCAGGCTAAATTTGATCAATTCGAAATAAATAAGTGTTAAATATAATGATAATATTTATTTATTTTGGGACTAGTCCATTTAGAATAATATTACAGGTATCTACAAGAGGCATTAGTAGCTTAGAGTATAATACAAAATAAAAAAATTACAATACTTAACAGAACATATGAAATAAAACAAAACCATTTATTATTCCATAAATCATAAATAACTTATTATAATATAAATCAATAAGACTAGTCACGTATGAACTAAAAATAATTAACAAAAGGAACAATTATTGTTTCTATACATAATTACAAGTATAAAAGAAAATCGATATTATTTAAGGTAAAAAAAATAATAATAAAATATATATACTCCTAATAATTATATAAACATATCACGTTGAACAACAGACATCGGTCTGTAGCGTTTTAATTTCGGTTAAGGTTAAAAAAAAAAGGTGTTAGGATGCGATGATATAGAGGAGATATAATTTAATGAGAGGCAGCCTTGAGGCCAGGTGTATCAGTCGGCCTGCAAATTGTTACAAGGACACGAAGCAATTCGGTTCATCATAAGACTGATCCTGTACATCATACATATCATACATATACATAATGTTGTGTATTATACTTTATATATAATATTATTTATTAGATGATATAAATTTGAGATTATTTGTCGTTATAAATTTGTATCTTGGTAAAAGAAGGGCCAAACATACCCATTTTGTATTTATGTTATTTGATAATTCTAAAATGTGAGAATATTAAATAAAATTATAGTCAATGGCACCTTACTAGATTTTTGTTGGAGACTTTTGTAAAGGACTAATATAAAATTTAAAATAAAATAAAAATGGTCAATAAGCATTGAAACGTTATTTTCCTAAAACGAAAAAAATTACATTTTCCCTTCTTTTACCAAGGTATAAAAATATTCTTTAGAAATCAGTTATTTAGAATTTCGAAGTTTTTAACACAGCATTTCTTTAAAATAATATAGTGCTTTATGATAATTAAATAAACAATTTAACATGAGAGAGATTCTTCTATTCCGCTATTAGTTTATTAATTGATTATTTTTTTTGTATTACTAAATAAGATGTTTTTAAACATTTTGTTGACTAGTATATGAAAAAACTGAATTAAAATATCTCCTTGTAGTATACCTCAATGTAAAGGACGGAGGAACGTATTATGAATATCGCTGAATTATTTCAAAGTAGAACTATTTACATTTCCACTATCTTAACGAATAATACAATTAAATTTTCTCTCTTTTAGGAAAATTAACTGAAAAATTGTAATTTTTCTGAAAGAGAGAAAATTTAATTGTAAGTTACTTTCCATGTGCTTAGCACTACAATAAATTAAGCTATCAATACGATCAACAAAATTAATACTAGAGGATATGTAAATATATTACATAAAAATAAGTAGGGCACTATTAGACTTAATACCAAACCACTCTCATGAAACAATACAGAACGTTTATAAGAGTGATAAGGAGAATTACTGAAGTAGCCATAACGTATACACACATACTCATAATTATGATCTACGTAAGACTATATAATAATATATATATGGGAGAGGAGTGGCCCAGTGGTAGGGAACTGTGCTACTATGGTCCAAGGACCCGGGTTCGAATCCGGCAGTGACATATAATTATTTATTCTTTTACTGTAGCCGAGAGTCAAGTTGTTAGTTTGGAAGCCCTCCATGGTCCAGCAAACCTCACGAAGTGTGCACCCTTAATTAGGGAAAAATCGTGCGTGATTCAGACCAAATCACCTCCATGCACAACCGTTGGTCTAGTATAGTAACTGCTTCCGTAACCGAAAGTATGAAATGGATGAGCTCCCTATAATTTAGGCTGCTAGTGCGGTGTACCAGTAGTGGAACTTAGCATCACCTATTTTTCATTTTAATTTTTATTTATTGATATTATAATCTGCCACAACATTCCTGTGCAATAGGTAATTGTTATAACTGATTACATCCATACTAAAATAAAAAATAAAAAAAAAAACATAAGAATAAAAATAAATAAATAAATCTCTCTCTAAATTGCATCACCTCTAGCGCTTTCTTTGGGGAGAAGAATAAACTTGAGGCATGAAAAAGCCATAATCATCTATGGGCAGTAATTTTCTGTCTTCCATCCATTAGTGAAAAACGAGTAGTAGAGACACTCTGAAGTGCTCCCAGCAGCAGAAGAGAGGAAAAATTGAGGAATGCGGAGAGGAAAACCAAAGCATGGAGTAAGTCCACATCTTGCTATATAATAAACACCATCACATCATCATCATCAATAGGCATACCTACAGTTTTCCGAGACGCTAATCAAAATTAATTAACACCCCTAATCCTATATGTTCTATTTCGGCCACCCCTACACCACTTGTAAATTATAAAATAGATTCGTTTGCAATTAATTATGTTTTATTTTTCATAACAATTAATTTTTATTGTAATCAATTTATAAATACAGTCCACTTACTATACCCAACCAGCCAATCAAAAATGAAGGAGGGCCTGTCCTTAGGTTGAAGATGCACTTCAAACAGTAAGAGTAGTTCCTTAGTACCACAACACTCACCCTTCATGGTCTGTAATATTTGTATATATTTATCCGGTGTATATACAAATATTAGAGTAATATAATAATTTCTCTGATTATTCGACGAACTCCACGATCTTACAAATATTAGGAAATTCAACAATTATATTTGAGAAGGAGTAAAGACTCCATCCATACTACTTCTGACAGATATTGATAACCCTCGCATTTGTAGGAAATGTACGTGGTTAGATAAACTGAATATTTAACAATCAGAATTCATTATTCATTTTTCTATTGTGAGTCTTGGATTAATTTTTCATGTAATTTCAGTTCATAGCTTTATAACAGATTCTGGTAGATTTGAAAATTAATATATTAGCATAATATTCTTTTACGCAACAAAGAGGAAAAAATAGAACATTTTGAATGGGCCGAGTTCTTAATAACCAGTCTTGCCTTTTTATATATAGCCTTTTATTTTTCGCAATTTTCTTTTGCGATTGTGTAGCTGTCCAGCTTTCGTTTGTACGTCTCAAGGAACAATTCTTTTTTTTTTTTTTTTTTTTAAGCTAGAATGATAGCTGCGATGACAACAGTTCTCTGAGATAGAAAAAAATATCCTCCAGTTCGCCCTTTTAGATCCTGCTACAGCACAGCAACCGTCCGACATGGTATTACAAGACTATCTGAAGAAAGGATCGCAAGGAGGAGAGCATTAAAGATTTTTTCCGGTCGTTGCTGAAGGAAATGTGAGTTAGGAGGGCAACAGAACTCAGCTCTTAGAACACGTGTTATTTGTTTAACAAAAAAATAAAAAAGGTGACAGTCTGATCTACCGAAATCATAATTGACCATTTATTGGTTGATTTTTTTTTCTGACTGATACATGACCGTTTGCCCAGCCCTGATAATTCACTGATAAAAATTTCCAGATCTTTATAACAGTAAGGAATAACTTTACAATTTATGAGGGAAACTGTTTAGAAATTTGTATTATATTTTTTTCATATAATTTTAAAGATCTAATTATATGGTTCAATATCTGAAATGGATGTCATTAACTTCTCTAGGCCTTTTTTTTATATGAGATGACTCCCTATTGTTTAAATAATTTTACTATTATTTCTTTAAATTTCCAACGTTTCGGCCAAAGGACAAACTGGCCGTTCTCTCATTTCTTTCTGTCCATCTACATATCCAAATTTCAGTATACTGAACCCTGAGTTGTAAATCCCCTTAAAGTGTTAACTGAATACAAAAATATAGATACGGGTAGTGAAAGCACGCCCTTGTTATGAAATCTGTTTGATACACAGATACCTCAGTGTTGCGGCTGAAGAAATGCAACAATTTCAGACTCTTATAATACTGCACTATCATGTTTACTGACAGCTGTTGCGATAGTTGCAAAAAATAAATAAAGTATAAAATATCTACCGTACGTATTGTATGAAATATTTTTTTAACACTTAGAAAACTTGTACTATACTGATTCTTAGAGAATTATTGTACTTTTCTGTAAGTTGTTAAACAAAGAAAGTTTTTAATAACATATAAAAGTTTTACTAAAAATTTAATCCCATGACTTGCTATGTGTTATGAATATGATTGAATTTAACACTCTTTATTATTTCTTTAAATTTTCTACGTTTTGGCCATTCTAGAGAAATTAGGACATAAATTACTGGTTTTTAGTAGCTGGTTTCTTCAGAAGTTTCTGAGGGTTGAAGTTAAGTGTCAACTGAGTGAATACTGAAAGTTTTGAAGAAATCAAATACTTGAACAGTTTATCATAAGAGTTTATTCATTTTTTGTTACTTATTTATTTAGTTTTTCTTATCATAATTTGTTAACTATTTTAATGTATAAATGGTTAATCATTCTTAGCTATAGTCTTATTCAACTATTTTATTTTTTACATTATCTTTTGAGAATTTATTACTCTATCCATCCTTTCGATGCCAGTAATTCCTAGCTTCATTTCTATTGCAAGTAATTAGTACTCAACGCCCTTCCTATATCCTA
>NW_027108805.1:203390-205271 GCF_000696795.3 Halyomorpha halys | reverse complement strand
TTTTTTAATTTAATTTTTTTTTATTTTATGTATATAAGTTATTGTACTTTTCTGTAAGTTATTAAACAAAAAAACTTTTTTAATAACATATAAACTTTTTCTAAAAATTTAATCTCATGACTTGCTATGTGTTATGAATATGATTAAATTTAACACTCTTTATTTTTTCTTTAAATTTTCTTCGTTTTAAAGACAAATAACTATTTTAATGTATAAATGGTTAAACATTCTTAGCTATAGTATTATTGATTACTACGTACATAAAGCATTGTTTGATCCTTATATTGATCTTCTCTTATTAATTTTATTATTATTAGAAGAAGATACCTTATGATTTATGATTTGTTAGAGGATTTATTTTTGCGTTGTCATTTCATTATTGTTTTTTTTTTTTTTTATTGCACATTTCTCTAATTTTTATATAATACTTGTAAATATGCGTATAAACATTAATTGATTTTTATTTTCCATTAACTTTAGTCCGTTGTGTTTATTCTATTGGGAGTGAATTAATTTAAGGAGTATGATAGATGGTTTTTATTATGTTTTCTTTGTATTTTTTTTCACATTCAATATAGTCTATTATTGGATGCCTATAATATTTATTTAAACTTTACTTTGTTTTTCTTATTATTGTCCCATTTATTTAAAAATTTTCAATTCAGGGCTCAGTACACTGGAATATGGATATTCAGATGGACAAAAAAGAAAACAATGCATTTATAAATACAATAAATAACATTTAATTAGCTGTTACCTGAAATAAAAACGATTTTCGATTGAAAAAACTGTTTTGGGCAAAACATAGTTGAAAATGAAAAATTGAAAAATTAAGCTTTTTAATAAACAAAAATGACTAATATCTACTAATTGATAATAAGGTTAGGGAAAAATAATAACAATAACTATATTTTCATTATATTTATTTTGTAATTAAAATAATAAAAGCCTATTTTCAATACATGTTATATTATTCTAAAGGCTCTAGTCCTAGAATAAAAAAAAAATTATAATATGTCTATTATCTTGTTCTGTAATCATTATGATGATTATTATTGTGATGACTGACATGAGTCTAATTTTAATTTAACTGCAGTTTGAACTGCATGATAAAGTCATCATTGAAACATTTTTACTGCATGACAGTGTTTCAATATTAACTTTGAACATCTGAACAAACATTGGTTCTTTGGAAAGAAGCGAACATGACGTTATTCTTGAATCAATCCAAGGAATTTTACGAATTCAGAAGCTCAGAAATTAGTGAGGTTAGTTGTGAGTTCAGTCTCAACATCCCGTTGTATGTAGCATTGAGCAAGCATATCAAAACGACAATGGGAATGCCTGTGTAATCAATGCCTGAGTAATCTGCATGTGCAAACAGGGGAGGGGGGGCAAAGCACCGATTTCCAATCAAACAAATACCTTAACGTATTTCGATTTATTGTTTAAATAAACATTAACATAAAACTTAATATAACTTTATTGCTTATAATATTGAACTTTATAAATTTTATTATATATACTGTCAATGTTAAATTACAATAATTTCTTTCTGTTATTATTTTATTTATTCATAAATATTACAATCTGCCACAATGTTATCCTAGAAAACCTGCAATTCAAATTCTCAGTTCAACCCTGTACAACCAGGTCCTGTTTATCTGACATCTACCTCACCGATCACGCTGCAAGAGAAGCACTCGCGCTTCCGGGACGGGGTAAAGCAATTTTAACTCCGTCAGAGATATGCAGGCCTCATGTAAAGGAAGTAAAAGATAAATGGCAATCTTTGTGGAACGAAAGCCCAATGAGTAAATTAAAAAGGATGTCAAGCCCTGGGGTACCTCCAGTCGCAAATGCCGTAGAGAAGAAGTTGTA
>NW_027108805.1:195988-202865 GCF_000696795.3 Halyomorpha halys | reverse complement strand
CTCCGAACTGCCAGTATTGCAATAACAATTTAACTATAAGCCATGTTTTCCAACGATGCCCATATTTTACACCACACGTCAATAGCTTAGGACTAAGCCAAGATATCTCAAAAACCCTTGTAGACGGTGATAAGGCAATAGAATTGGTGTTTCAGTTTTTTAAATCACAAAATTTACTAACAAAAATATAACTTGATAGGAAGGGAAAAAAATAATAAAATAAAATAAATAATTAAAATAAACAAATTAAAAAATAAATAAAATTTAACGAATACTAGCAAAATTAAATAAAATATAAATGGCGTTGATGAAGTTTGGCGCCACTAAACAAACAAACCTCACCGAAATGCTGCGTTTGATAAATCCTTTTTTACCCGAGATGCATATCTCTGGAACTCCATTCCCTCTAACATACGTCATGTGCCAATCCTTCTGTTCAACTACCTTTTATTTCACCAATATTATAATAGTACTGATATTTTGTAATTACCTTTTTGTTTTATTTTTAGTCTTGTTAGTTTCTTAATTAATTTATTTTTTGTCTTTTCTGTATATAAGTTATAATTAAGTGTGGCAAAAGTTTATGATATTATAAAAATGAAATTCCCTTTGTAATTGTTCTAAAGTGACCTAGTCCCTGAATAATAAACTATTTTTCATTTCATTTCATTTCAACGTTGGGTAAGAAGTAATAGTTATAAATTATCACATTCATATCCAAATTAAAAAATAAAATAAAATATCTATATGTATTTAAACAGAAATATGATTAAAATGAACTTAATCAAACTATGTGAATAAAGAAATAAGGATGAAAAAAATGAATACAATTTTGAACTAATATAACAAAATAATAAAAAATGTAAATAAAATAAGCACTAGTCACATTCACATTATTATAGGGGTATTCATGATGTTGTGTTAAATGTTATATGTTTTACCATGTTAAATGTTTTAACTATAGGATTGTGAGCAGCCCTATTTGAAGTCATGTTAAACGTTAAATGCATAAGAGTCCCTAGCGGATTTTCTCAGCAACTTGTTGTATAAGCCTTTATGTTTATAACCTTCCTTCTAGACCCTCATGTTATTGTTTACTTCAGTTTTGATTTAAGTAATTAATTAAAACAAGCCTAGAGTGAGTGAAAAGTGGAATTTGTGTGAAAGTTTATGAGTGTCTTATTGATCTTCAAACTTGTGAAGAAGAGAATGAAGATGAGCTAATTGACAACTGTATTGAAAGTCACAACAACTAATATGGCGGCGATCTCAACTGGTCTATTGTGTGACGTCATTCTCGATTTAACTGACCAAGTAACAGACTCTCAGGCATGTTAAATGTTATTTCGTTTTACCACGGCAAAAGAAGGCAATTTTTTTCGATTTAACAAGAGTTTTTCCATTTAACACGCTTTAACATAGATCATGAATACCCCTTACATACAATCAAAATGTGTCGTAAAACATTTGAATTGAAAAAATTGAGTTTAGCCGATGTAGAACGCATATTGTGAAAAGACCAAATGAAAAAAGTTACAATAATTTAAGTTTCAAGATTAGAATTAAAATAAATCCACACTAAATTACATTTACCCTTCGTCGTAAACCCATGACTTCCTGCCCCATAGTGTCCTTTTATTAATTAAAATGAGCTTCAGAAGGAAAATTCCCGAGTTAGCACACCAGATTTTATGTTCCATAAATTCACAAGGCATAAGCCCAAATCATTGAAACCCATGATTGGGTATATGTATCCAGCTTCTGCTGTAATTTTAGTTACAATATTATATAAATTAATTAATTTTTAATTTTCGTTTTTGTTAATTTATTATTTTTCCCATATACAATTCGCCAAAAAAAAAAAAAAATTAGACTATCCGAATAAGTCATTACCTATAAAACTTATAACTATACCGACGTCTAAAGGTTTATTGGTTTTATTTTTGTAAATTCACATTTTCGTGTCTTATTGTAACTGATACAACCTTTGAAACCTTGGCAATGTCATGATAGTTGGCTCTCATGAATAATTTCTCATTGCCCTGATTTAGGGGCTAGTGATAGGTTTCTGTTCTATTAGTTAACCAGTTATGAATGAATCCCGTTGCAGACCTCACCCATTAGAAACAGCCCGTTATTGGTTTCGTGAATGGATTCGAGTCATTATGCTTGGTGGATACGCAACCACACCTCAGAGACCTTGAAAACGATTCATTTAGGACCTTCGATGTCAATGTCCTTTTAATTACTTCTAGAACGGTGTATATATATATATATACAAGCAAGTAAATCTTGTTTATTTTAGTGCCAATGTTTTGGCCGTAATTTCAGGCCTTCCAAAAAAAAAAGATAACGACCATGATGAATAAGAGGAATTAAATAATGATTAGACAATAAGAAAACAACTAACATTAGACATAAAAAATATTATTGAAATACTTGTTTAGTCTAAGTATTATAAGAAGATGAAGGCTGAATGAGAAAAGTGATGATAAAATTAAGTAAGAGAACAAATAACAAAATACGTTTAAAATATACTTAGTAAATATATTTACAACATTATTTATAAAAAAAGTAGAAAATAAAGCATCTATGTAGGTAATTAAATATGTAAATAAAATATCAGGATTAAAGAAATAAAATATAAAGTTATGTAATACAAAAGCAATATAGAAATATTTCTCGCTTTTTTAAGTAAATTTTATCCAGTTAAGGTCTCAAAACAATCTATATTTCTTTATAAGTCCAACGTTTCGGCCATCTTCTTTTTTATTTATTTAATGTGATTTAAAACTGTACAAATAATAAATACAATAAGTAAATATGTTGTATGTTTCATGTACACTTGAAAATATTGGGAAGGAACCACCCATTGGTGGAACTTCAAGCATTAATTTAAATTAGAAGGTCTCGTCTTCTTTTCAGACGCTTCGGAGAATTATCAGGGATTGTTAAGGATGAAAGATTAAGAATTAATGGGTTAGGATGGGTAAGGAGTTTGGAATGAAAAGACGCATATCTGTTTTGGGCCAAATCTACAATGAATGGGATGTTAAGGTCTTTTTTGTGGATGAGTTTATTTGTAACGTAATAAGGAGCATCAAGGATTTTACGTAGGATTTTGGATTGTAAGAATTGGATGCGGGAGGACTTTGATGGTTTGGTGGAGCCCCAGAGCTCAATTCCATAACTCCAAATTGGTCTGATTATCGTAGTGTATACTATTTTTTGTAGTGAATGGGAAGTTTAGAGCGTTTGTCAAGTAAGTGTTGTAGCAATCGGAATCTACGAGCAGTTTCAGTCTTGTGTGTGGATTCCAAGTAAGTCTCTTGTCAAGATGGAGTCCTTAGTATCGAATCTGTTCAATAGGCGTTTGGGTCGTCTTAAATGCAAATTTAAAGCCACATCAATTTTAATAAACTTTATGGGGGCTATTCTGCCCAGGTCATTAATATCAGTCCACAATTACCCTGTGAGACATTAAAATATTAGGAAATCATATAAATTTGCTGATAAGCAATCCCTTGCCTATATCTAATTACCTATTTGGTCAATTCTTCACATTGAATTAAAACTTTTATTCCTTTATCTTCTTATAATACTTCGTCTATACAGGTGATTCAATACTATTTTGTAGCTATAATGTTAGTGGTTTCATCATTCTGCAATTCTTCTTATACATTATGGTAGTTATCTTCTTTTTAGTCCTTAGCCCTGATGAAGTCTTGAAACACTGGCCGAAACGTTGGCACTAATATATAAGTTTTTAATTATTTGTGTACTTTACTGACCGAACCCCCATCATCTGCGTTATATATTAGTCACGGTCAACTATCTACACGTCATTATGAATATTATTTATATAAATTTAAATAATTGCTAAATATGGTCGAAATTCCATTAAAAATCTAAAAGGAAATTATACTTAAGAGTGTAGATTTATAAATAACCGAGTAGGAAATTAATGTAATGATTTCAAACATTAGGCACCCCTTCCACAAATGGCCGAGTCGAAGCGGAGGAAGGTAATTGAAATTCTGTAAGCGGTGAAATACAAGATTGCAGCAATAAAGTGCTCCTTCCTAATCGATTCCATCTAATTATCCTCGACCTATCGATTTAATAATTGAATAGTTTAATATAAATTGAAATCTGCATAAAGTAAAAAATAATAATAATAAATAAGAGTGCTAGCGGACACGCGGCGGCTGTAGAAGGTCAACCGCTTCTTCGTTTTCAATTTCTTCTTTGTTTCTTTTTTTCTTCCACATCGCCGTGGGAAAGAGGCTCTTCCAGGCAGAACATAAGTGCTGTCCTGATCCTAGCATCTTTCTCTCCCACGGGTTCGTTAGTGTCCCTGCAGAAATATATTGCCTCATGAAATATTTAT
Source organism: Halyomorpha halys (assembly GCF_000696795.3). Lineage (NCBI taxonomy): Eukaryota > Metazoa > Arthropoda > Insecta > Hemiptera > Pentatomidae > Halyomorpha > Halyomorpha halys. The sequence continues at coordinate 198,475 of NW_027108805.1, read as the reverse complement.
ATTTACAGATGCATTTTTCGTTTTTTGAAAAAGGTGTAAAAATATCTTGTGTATCTATTGTAACAGCTTTTGTTGTAAACTCCTATACAATAATTATTTGCTTTAGTTTTTTTGTTAAGTTTAGCTTGTCTTAATTATCTGGAATATGTTTAATAGTTTTAGAATAATTTGAATTGGTATTCATGCGAACATGCACATAATACTACTGATAAAATAAGAAATATATTTTTTTTTGTAAATAACTTAATTACTATTCTCATGATAATAATAAAACTTATGATTTTTTAGTTATATTGAGTCACTGGACCTGCTCGTTCGTCTTGCTTAATAGTGTAAGACTCCGCTGATCGTCAAGTCTATTTAATCCTATCTGAACTAACTCTCGCATGAGATATGTTTCCTTTTTCTCCTTAATTCCTTCGAAATATAAGTAAAATAAGAATTTAAGAATCGAAAATGAGATTCTTACTTCTTTATGAAATTCTTTTTCTTTTAATACCTTATTCTTGAAAATCTAAAAAAGATCTATACAAATATAAAAGTTTTTTTTTGAAATTGATAGATTTATTTATTGATAGATATTACAATCTGCCACACAGTTGTGGGCAATAGGTAATATTGATGAATGATCTCATACATACTAAAATAAAAAAATAAAATAAATAAGTAAAAAAAAAATAAAAAAACTCTCTTAAAATATATACAAACAAAAGAATAGACAAATGAACATAATCAGACTATCTGTATGAAAAATAAATAAATAAAATAACATAATGATAAAATAATATATACAATATTTACAGAATCGACCTGAGGATCCCTGAGCCCACTCTATCCCCCACGTGAGAGGGGTAGAGCAGAGCTCAAGAGATCCCAGCGCATCCCTGTCGCCGCATCACTGGTAATGGGCCAGTGGAGGCTGAGCAAGTGCGCTAAAGCCGTAAACACTCAACTTGAGTGGAGAATCTGACCATTGCCAGAACTCCATTATAAAAGTAAATAAATCTGTATTGCTACGAACCATGAATGGTCAGTATTTTGTAAGGAACTACGGTTACAAGACCAACGGTTCTACAAACTGGAGATTTGGCCAGAAGCAAGCTCGGCTGCTAGATTTTTCTCAATTAAGGCTACCCACTTTATGCGGCTGTGTAGACCCCAGAAGGTTCCCGAACCCACAGGATTGACTCACGGCTACAGTAACAAAATAAATAATTTTTTTATAAATAAGTTTTTAACCTCAAAAAATTTATTGCAATTGACTTACCAGACTTCCTAAAAAGAAAATCCAGATTGTAACAATAATATTTCAGGAGAATATTGTTTAGAAAATTTAAAGATTTATTGGATATTTCATTTCATATTGAATTCAACACAAAAATAACGATAATTACTATCTCACCGTTATTTTATTTATAGTTGAGATTTTATCAAGATAAACTGATTATTTTTTTTTTTTAATTTATTTTTAAGAGATAAAAATAATCATAAATTAAGTTAAACTTATACAATTAAATACATCTTCAAAATCTAATATAACAACCGAGATACATCCTGTTAAAAAAAAAGAATTAATTCTAGTTGTTTTATCTGGTGTAGTTAGTTATAAGAATAATGGTAGAGGTTAACAAACCCGATCGCTATCTGGTGGCGCAGCGGGAAAGCAATTATGAGATGAAAAGCTTAGCCATCAGAACAGAACTCATCATCCAAAAGTGAAAGTAACGATAAATCTACGCAGCTCGTTCGATCCCTTATTAGAAATCGATACCTTATCATATCGACCTTTTGTCGATCTTAGAAATTCGTTGTTCTGTCAGCTCATTTGCGATAACATTGCTTTAATATTTCACTTTATCTTTGACAGCCCAATTTATTCCTAGTTTAGATATAATCTAAAAGCTTCATCTGTCGTTCTGAATATTTTTACAAAAAGGTGCGGTCAGCAAAAATACACAAATAAACTTTGAACTATGGAAATATCAATTTTGTTTTTGTTTTCGAATGATTTTTTACTTTGAAGGACGTGTAACAGATCGCTGTGCACAATTGTGCAATGTCACAAAAAAAAAAAAAAAAAAAATGTTTTTATTTTAATATTCTGTTAATTCTAAAATATTTGGTTAACAATAGATAGTTTTCTTTTACTATTTTGATACCTTTATTGACCGCCACCCGGACTATCTTCCTACAATGGTTTACAATAAATGGTTTTCTTTTACTATATTGATACCTTTATTGACCGCCACCCGGACTATCTTCCTACAATCTACTTCATACGGTCGACTATCTTCTTTCAATTAATAAGTTAACATTTTATGGTTAATTACAATTAAAAAATTAATGAGTAATTTCTACTCCTATTTTTATAGTAAGTGTTTTACACAGGCTCTCATGGAAACCCAGGAGGTATTGACTTTTCGAATTGTTCGAAAACTATACCTTTATCGACACAAACAAATGTTCTTTTGAAAGATAATTCAGTTC
>NW_027108805.1:192411-194973 GCF_000696795.3 Halyomorpha halys | reverse complement strand
TATATATATATACATAACCTAATCAGACCAATATCAAATAACATGCAGTATTTATTTTTTTATACCATTCGAAGTGGAATAAACAGTCAAGTGAATGGATATTTGAATTAAAAATAAATATTTTTGTATTATTATACAATTTACAATTTAGTAAGATTACTAATATACCTCTGCTAATTACTAGGAATCACACTCAGAATATAATCTTGCAGATATATACAAACATATTTTAAGAGATGACACAGATATATTTAAGGTTTTCCGAGAATTATGGTACAGCTTGCCAGAGGTGCTTCGTCTCTGCCATGACCAAAGGACCAATTCCGTCATCAGATACTGGCTTAATTCAATGCCAATTTTACTCGCCACGCTCAACTTTATCACTTTTATATATTAAGAAAATAAAAATTAAAAAATACAGAAATTAAAAAACACAAAATCCTACACAACAGGACAACAAGGCTCACAATCCGGTTTTCGCAAGGAGGTATTTTTAACCTAAGTTGATAACCTTGGAGTCGGGTGTATTCTAGATTGTATCAAAAACCACATACCTAGAAATATTTTTCTTCGTTAATTAAATTTAAGTATCACAAGAATTTTAATTACCATGCTATTTTGAGTTAAGATTATTCCTAGCACTTTTCAAATTTTTTTTTTAATATAATTTACTGTGCTCTTACATTCCCGTACTAATTTTTTTATCTTTATTGACCACCACACGGACTATCTTTCTACAATCTACTTCATACGGTGAACTATCTTCTTTCATTATTAAATATATGTATGATTGACCGTGTTATTTCAAATTGAGAAGAAGATGGTCGGGGATGCAGTCAAACTATTTATACGAGTTAACAACTATTTATTTGCCGACATTTCGCCCCACTTTATAGAGCTTTATCATGGCCAAAAAGATTCAAAAACGACTAAAAATATTTTGACGTAGTAGGATAATAAGATGTAAAAAGATAAATTAAGGTAGGGCTTAAATTATATAAATATAAGTGAAAAGAAAATTATATACAAACAAAAAGAAAGAATAAAAATATTTATAATATAAATTAGACACTAATATGTATATAAAATAAATTACCAAAAATATTACGTTAAAAATGAACAAGAGACGTTATAACACGTGAAAATAGAAAAGCAAATATGAAGAAACAATATTTAACATACTAAAATACGGAAAATGTAGAAGTAAGTTGAGATCTTTATCGTACTCGCTTCGGTGGTGCGTTCACTAAAATTGGAACGATACAGAGAACATTACCCAGGACTAGATCTCGTCAAACGATTAACCTGGAATCCTCACACCAGACTGAGAAGACAGGAAACTGCACGTCGATGCCGACTATTGCAGCACTTACTAGACACACGTTTTAAACTTCCAATACATTACAAAAGACTGATCTACATGACTGTAATAAGGCCAATCTGTACATACGGAGTTAAGCTTTGGGGCTCCACTGAACATTCGAATTTCTCTCGTATCCAATCCTTACTAACCAAAATACACAATGCTCCTTACTTTGTCACAAATAAAATCATTCATAAACCTTAATGGTCCATATGTAGCCGATCTAGCCCGAACTAGATATCTTTCCTTCCATTATAAACTCCCTAACCATTTTAACCCACTAACCTTGGTTCCTCTTCCATTCTTGACAATACACCGAGGCGCCTGAAAAGAAGATGGCCTCGAGACCTGCTAATCTAAAAACGTCATTAGAGTGCTACCGATGGGTAGTTTCTCTACACGCCTATATCACTTCCATTATAAACATACACCAAATTTACTCAATATATTATTGTTCAGTTGTAAATTTCAGTAAAGATATAAAAAAAAACTAAAATAAAATCTTTTAACGGTCGCTTCCCCTCTACTCGGCATACTTCCAATTTATTTTGTTATTGTTTGGATATCACCCACCTGGAGCAGATGGGGGTCTTGATTTGTCTTTATTTATTTTTAATTATTACTATTTTTCTTTATTCTTTCTCGACCTTTATTTAATCTCAACTTACTTCTTTATTTTCTGTCTTTTAGTGTGTTATGTTTTGTTTTCTCATACTTGATTTTCTATTTTTACGCGTTATTACGTCTCCTGTTCATTTAACTTTATTTATTTATTTATTTTTTTATCCTTAAATTGTTTATTTTATATTAATACTATTTTATTTCTTCTTTTCTTTTATTTGTATATAATTTTCTTTTTATTTATTTCTACATAATTTTAACCCTACCTTAATTTAGTTATTTATATCTTTTTATCCTTCTATGTCAAAATATTTTTAGCTGCTTTTGTATCTTTTTTTTTCAAATTTATTGAATGTATTATATAATATACAGTTGTAAATAGCAATAAATAAATATTAAAAAATTGTCTTGAGTTGGTTTGCATCCTGCTGATGTTGTTGGCCAATACTGGTTAATATATGATCCTCATCCATGTCACCCATGTACAACCAGCCGGAATGGCCCCTCCCCATTCTTTGTTAGCCCCTGGCTATATAGCCCCACATGTATAAACCGCCTTCAGCGGACCCAGCTTCCTC
>NW_027108805.1:191106-192036 GCF_000696795.3 Halyomorpha halys | reverse complement strand
TTTTTTATCCTTAAATTGTTTATTTTATATTAATACTATTTTATTTCTTCTTTTCTTTTATTTGTATATAATTTTCTTTTTATTTATTTCTACGTAATTTTAATCCTACCTTAATTTAGTTATTTGTATCTTTTTAACCTACTATGTCAAAATATTTTTAGCTGCTTTTGTATTTTTTTTAGCCCTGAAGAAGTTCTACAAAATGGGGCGAAACTTCTGCATGTAAATAGTTGTTAACTTTTTTTTTGTTTTCTATTAACCGTACCCCCAACCATCTTCTCTACATAAAAATATTATTATTAATGTTTATAAAAGAGAGATGGTCCGGGTCAAATAAACTCAAAAAGTAATTAAACTATTTATTTTGTCAACGTTTCGCCCCACTTTGCAGGACTTCATCAGTGCTTTCTGAAGGAATATAAATATCTTTCTATTGTCGGCGGAGGAAATAAAAATTATATAACGTATAATTAAAGTCGTTGGTTGTTCGAAACGACATCTGTGAACTCCTTCTGACTTTGATGAATCGGTTAGCATTCCTTTGTCCTTAGTGATGGGCATTAGGAAGACATAAAGAACCAACTCAATGCGGGTTGACAGATGATAATCACCTGTAATCAACCTGGACTAGTGTAATTATGACGAGAAAAAACTCTGGAATTGAAGAAGATTGATGTAAAGAATTCGAAAAAAAAAAGAAACTTTATACCTTACCTTAATACGGAGGGTTATGTAACTAACTAATAATATAATATAAAATTATATACAAACAAAAAGAAAATTATATACAAACAAAAAGAAAGAATAAAAATATTTATAATAAAAAATAAATTAGGTTAAAAATGAACAAGAGACGTTATAACACGTGAAAATAGAAAAGCAAATATGAAGAAACAATATTTAACATACTAAAATACGGAAAATGTAGAA
>NW_027108805.1:185876-190626 GCF_000696795.3 Halyomorpha halys | reverse complement strand
CGAGATGTAGTCCTAAGTAACGGATCTGTTCGACAGGAATAAGTGGGGTATTATAAAAGGATATTGTAGAGGAAGAAGTCATGGGTTTACGTCGAAGGGTAAATGAGATTTGGTGGGATTTATTGGAATTTATTTTAATCCTCCAGTTTTGGCACCATTCTTCAAGGGTGGTGATGTGGGATTGGAGGGTTTGAGATACAAGGTAAGGATCATTTTTACTGACAATAGACATTATACTAATATTAAATCTATCAATCACAAAAACAAAAAAAAAAAAATGAAATATTTGGACTGGGTTCTTTCTTACTTCTATCAATCTCAATAACTGATTTTGATTCTCCATATGACCATATCTCCATAGTTTTTCTTAACAACATTATATTACGATTAAAATTAGCTATATATTTATATGCATGTGTGTGTTTAATTACATCTATTACTTATTTAGATTTAAATCCTTATTTTTCTCGTATTCTTATATCATTTTCTTTAATTGTATTCTTTTGTTGCTCTTTAGTTTTAATGTTTTTTTTCTTTTTATGTATTCTTTATATTATCATGATATAAAGATATTATCAGATATCATGTTATATTTTTAGTATATATTATTATATGTTTTATAATATTGTATTTATTTGAGGAGGAGATGGTTGTGGGTCAAAGAATAACTCGTATAAGTTTAAAAAATATTTATTAGTGCCAACGTTTCGGTCAAAATTTCTAACATTAGGGCTAGCTTGGAAGACGACAGACACCCAGTGGACTTCCTTGACCAGCCCTAATGAAGGGCAGAAATATTGGCCGAAACGTAATATTTTTTAAACTTATAAGTGTTATCCTCTGACCGCATCTCCAACCATCTTCTCCTCATATGTATTGTACATGGTCAACTATCTTCTCACCATTATTATATTGATTCTATATTTTATTCATTTTCATTGTTTTCTTGTATTTAATCAAGTTCACTCTATACTTATAACGAACTCATCAGCTCATTTTTATTAATTGTAAATTAGTATCATTATTATTCACTTAATAAGCTCTTTCAATTATTTTTGTTATTTTAATTTTTGTATTTTGTATTTAATTGTATTTCTTTAATTTAATTATTAGTTTTATCTCTAGAAATTAATTAATATGGTGCGTAACAGTTTTCCAGCGCCCTAATAATTCAAACAATAACTAACTCATAGTTCATTTATGTTTATCATTTTATTTTGGCACCGACCGATAGATGTCATTTGGTCTGACCATCTAGGATGTACTTTTCTCAGTAAATAAAATAAAAAACTACATTTATTATTTATTTTTCCTTCAATTTATTTATTATTTACTTTAACATCTTGAATAATAACATCTTTATAATACGTTGTGTTAGCTGCAAATTCTGTTAGATAAAATAACGTGTTGAGATAATACGCAGCCACTGCCCCGTGATATTGGGGCCGCAACCTATTGAGAAACCTAGAAGTATGCTTTGGGAGATATATTGAATTCGATGTTCAATGCCTTTATTTTATCATCAGGTTTATAAATACTTTTTTTTAATATTTCCTTTTGTACTTCCAGCAACAGTAAATTGGGTACCTGACCCTTTAATTTTTTGTATGTTTAATACGTTTCAGAGATACTATATCGACCCCTTCAGCATTCTTAATTTAAAAATGATGTCTTAATAACTTTTTACTTTTACTTCCTTATATGTAGAACATATAGTTAGAAAAAGTATTTCTGTCTTATAAATACTTTATTTTAATATTTCCTTTGGTACTTCCAGCAAAAGTAAATTAGGTACCTGACCCTTTAATTTGTTGTATGTTTATTACGTTTCAGAGATACTATGTCGACCCCTTCAGCATTCTTAATTTGGCGATGATGTTCTAGTAATTTTTTACTTTCATTTCCTTATATATGGAACATATAGTAAGGAAGAGTAATGTTGTCGTGCAAAATTTTGAATTTGAATGATTCACGGGAATATTTGTTTTGAGTTTCCCTGATCACAATAACCTAGTTTGGCAAAATGGTATGTGAGTGAACAGTTTTGCTCAAAAACGAATAAAAATGTGTAAAAACTGAAAATATATATTTAAGGCTGATATATACCAGGGACAGTAACTTTTTCCATAAAGTTTTTCACTTGTTTTTTTAATTTTCCTCGTTTTGACTACTGACTATTTTTTATTTAATGTTTTGAGAGAGATTTTATTTATTTTTATATATTTTTTTCATTTATTTTTATTCTTATTTTAGAGTAGCTCTGGTTTTAGGAATCCGAGAACTGTGGGCGGAGCCGGTTCGAATCCGGCCTGGAGCGTTTTTTTTTTCCATTAAGTAGCAGTCCCACAAAATGAAAAACTTAATCTCCCCCATAGTTAGAATAGGTTGGTCACCTATAGGTAACCTCCCGTTTGTCAGAAATGACCAGGAAGGGTATAAAAAAAATAAATAAAATGGTTCTTTGTGTTGAAAATTATCGAGACTCGACTAAACTATGTGTAAATTATGAGGAAAAGATGTTTAAGGGGTGGTCAGTTAATGAAGAACACGAATAAGTAAAAACTTATATTTACTCTTTAATTTTATTAATCATATATACATTTTTGTTCAAATTTTGTATATTATTACAATTTTAAATAATTTCTCATTTTATATATTTATTTAGTTGATTTTCATATCCTATTGTTTGGATACACCCCAGTATGAGGATTGATTTTTTACTTTACTTACTTCATCCAATCCCTACGTTGATACAGTAGTTAGAAAGCTAGATGTTTCCTCTTTCTACCCATAATACCAACATTTATATTTAATGCCGTTTTAAGGGGCAAATATTTGTTTCAAATCAATAAAAACTTTTTTGAAGTTTTATTTTATTTTATTCAGACCCGTTTTATGCTCTTTGGTGCAGTTTATAGAGCCCTTAACAACTCCTAAGTTTCGTTTAGAATGATTGAGCCCTGTTGAAGTTATTTCTATTTTTTTAACACATTTTTTAAATTTATTGCTATTATTGTTTATTATTTATTGCTATAAACTAAATAGAAATAATAAGCAATCAATTGAATAATTAACCCAATGTATAAATAACTAAAAATATATATTTATATTAAACTTTTAATTGTATTCGATTAATCTCTCTACTACATAAATATAGCAATTACGAAGCATTGGCAGGGCTCCTAGTGTCAGAATAAAATTAAATGAAGTTCAATCTATCGGCCAACAATTTAATATATGTACATCGGAATAGTGGACAAGCATGAAGACATAAAAGGAAGGTGGCCAATGCGGTAACTTCTTCAATATGGATCGGGAGTTAACTGAACTAGGATAATAAAAACTTTTTATTAACTAGCAACTGAATTTTTATGAAGACGAAACCGTTTTATAGGGGAAGGTGGGAGCTATAGCGGGTTGGCTCAGTGCCACTTTTGGGAATTGGCCTTCTCTTGAATATTTTATTAGGTTTCTGACCTTTCTCTTCGCCAATTTACATCGGGAACAAAATATCTTGATTTGGTCGGCTATCAATGTTGGATAAGGCCCCCGGCAGCCGCTTAGTTCTAGTCACTTTATTATTTATCTATTCGCGCTCCGAAAAAGTTCAGGAAATATTCAGTTATCTCTCGTCTCCTTTAATCCTTGTCTTGTTTTATTTAACTGGAAAAACAGTTGCAATACGTTTATTTAAAATTTAATGAAATATTAATGATTAAAAATAAAAATAAAATAAAACAAAGATTAAAGAGATAAATAACAAATAAATAGGTCTATCGGAGCGAGGTAACTCAGTGAGTAAGGCGCTGTGCTACGAAAACCCAGGACCCTGCTTGTAGCAGATAATTATTTATTCTGACTCACAAGTCAACCCTGTGAGCTCGGGAGCCCTCCAGAGGAACACCCAGCCTCTATGAAGTAGGTACTCCGAATCGGAGAAAAATCAGACTACTGAGCTAGATCTTCAATAAACCACCTCCTTGAGGACATCTTTAGCAAGGGTAGTTGAGGCGTAGGTCTTTACGACCTAGGAACTGCAGCGGCACCGGTTCGAATTCGACCCCCTCACTGTTGGTTCATACGTCATGTACCAACCCTTCCCACGTTTAAAACCCTTCTATTTAACCTCCTTTCACTTCACCAATCTAATCCAATATTATAATTGTACAGATAATTTGTAGCTACCTTTTTTTTATGTATTTTTATTTATTTATTCTCTGTATCTAAAATTATTTATAAGCAATTTTAATATAAATTGTGGCCACACTGTTTTTCGACAAATATACATTGTAATTGTTCTAAAAGGACCTAATCCCAGAATAATAAATTATTTTTCATTTCAGTTCATTTCTTTGAAGAGTTAGGGTGGCACCCTTTAGATAACCTCTCTCTCCCATAGGTCAGAAATGATCAGGAAATGGGATATAAAAAAATCTCTTTCACAACCGTTGTTCGGTAAAAAGTATTTCCTTACGAAGTACTTAATACCCTGACTGTCCATGAGTTGTTGCGATACAGCTTTTGATTCTTAAGTACGTCTATAGGAACAATTATTTGTTCTGATGTCCGAGTTCCTATTGATGTTGCATTTGTTATACTGTGCACCTAATTTGTCCAGCGAAAAGGAACATGAGTGAATGTAGTATACGGCGTTTTCTATGGTTAAGAAGCACTGGTTTTTCAGAAATTATTTTTTATTAGAAGTTGTTGTTGATTGTTGCTTAAAGGCGTAAAACCCTCTGGTCATCAA
>NW_027108805.1:175984-185396 GCF_000696795.3 Halyomorpha halys | reverse complement strand
GCCATTTTTCTAATATTTGTAATTTAAGGGGTGTACTGAGTTCTGATGGGGTAAGAACGGCGGTGCCTCGGCCAGGGAGCTTTGTCTGCGAGGTCGTTACCAACATATATACCAACATAACCTATTGATGTTGCATTTGTTATACTGTGCACCTGATTTGTCCAGTGAAAAGAAACATGAACATAGTATACGTCGTTTTCCGAGGTTAGAAGCACTGATTTTTCAGAAATTATTTTTTAATAGAAGTTAATTTTATTGTACATTGTAGATTTTTTTTTTTTACATTATAACGATTATAGATTCAATTCTTAGCGCTCTTGGAGGATTGTATATAAACAATTTGGGCTATTATTATTTATTTTTAGCATAGGATCTGTTCTCTTGGTACGTAGGAATCCTCGACTAAACGTTATAGCAATCCTTAAGTTCCACCACAAGCTGAACTAGTCTTCTTTGAGTCCAGAGTATTTTTGTATGAATTTACACTATTGGTGATTGCATATTTACCAGAAAGTCTCAAATGAGCAATAATAATTAGAATAATTAGCTTTTGGGCAGTCGGCCATTAGGTAGCTAGAAATTCAAGAAGTTATCATTCATCAGATTATGTTTTTAGGGAGTATCGTTTTGGTTTATAAAAAATTGTATCCTCGCATTATCCACTCCCATCTCAAAAAAACTTTTGTTTTCTTTGCTTTCTCATTTTTAAAAATTGTGAGTTATAGTGTTGCATTACTGCTACCTTAAGTATTTTACTCATTCGCACACTTCCTTGTACTTGTTTTAGTTGTGAAGAGCATGATATATTCATATCTTCAGACATGACAAAAAGTTGACAATTTTAGAAAATATAGTATTCAACATAGAAAGTCGTAGAAGGTGATGTAGAGTGATAATTAACGCATATTATCACGAGTTTGATTTAGCGGGCGCAAGTACACATTTCCTTGTCACCAGCCTGTTAACAGTTCTCTTGTTGAAATAATTATTAAATGCCTCTTTTTTTAATTTCAATTAATCTTTTTATAATGCCGATAGGGTAGTAAGTGAAAGTTAATGTATTGTATTTTAAAAAAATTACCGTTTCATCAAATTCAAGATTTCAAATTCAGGACTGTAAATATTTTAATCCTATTTAATAATTACGAATACTTAATAATCCCTTTACAGCATTCTCTAAACTTGTTTAAAACCATTCAGCGTATTCAAAAAAATCGCCAGTTTAGTTATTTGTTTCAAAGAAGAAACACGACGGTGTCCTACGAAATTGTGGTAATTTTAACAGGCATAACTGGAAAACAAATTCACAACCGCTGAAGCAACTTATGAAATTATTAAATATGAAGGAGAAGGTGTCCTTGACTAGCGCATTGCGTGGCGTTGGTTTAAAAATCTAGCAGTGGAGATACGACGTTGGAAAGGAAGAAGGGCTTCGGGCAATCATTAATGGATATTGATGAGGTTCTGCAGGAAGCTGTTGAGTTAAATCCATCTACAAATACTCATGAACTTACTAGGGAGTGTGGTGTGTCGAAAGATACTGTTAGTCGCCATCTACTCTCCACAGGGAACGTGAAAAAGGGCAGTAAACTGGTCCCTCACGAACTTACGTCGAACCAAAGAATTGTTTAAAGGACTTCATAGTTTTGAACTCCTGCCTCATCCACCATATAGTCCAGACCTCGCACCATCGGATTACTACTTGTTTCGATCCATGGCCCATTTCCTTCATAGGAAATGTTTTCATAATTTTGTGGAAGTTAAAATTGCGGTCCAAGAATTCTTTGACAGCTATTTCTTTGTCAGCATGGGATCAAGCAACTAGCTAGAAGATGGCTAATGACGGTAGATAACAATGGAATATACTTTGAGTATTAATTGTATTTTACATCAAAGAAATAATAATACAAATATTTGGTTGAAAAACGGTCATTTTTTTTTTTACACATCCCGTTATGATATGCGCGCCTACCGGCCCAGATTATATTCTTTAATCCTTGAAATTATTTTTTATATATAGATTAATTATTGATTTTAATTCATAATCCTTAATTGAATTTATTTGTTTCAGGTAAGTGGTTCTTGTCTATTATTGGCTTCTGTGTGATACCTGTAAGGTATTTAGATTTTAATTGCTATTTTAGTTTTCTTTACTTTATGATATAATAAGAGTACTTTGTTAAGTTTATATTTTTACTAAATTTTACTCGAACTGGCAAGCCCCTTTTATAGCTTCAAGCTTACTTATAAATACTTTGGAATGAAAATCGACAAAATAAATAACAAACCTGAGGAGATTCTTGGGGTTTGTTTTACAACATTAATTTAAAAATATGTTAATATTTAGTTTTATCTATTAATGATAAATATAGGAAATTTTAAAAATAATTAAGCTTGGAAAACTTGGAAAGATTGGTTCAGTCTAATTATGCAGATGGGCATGTGATTGATGTTTCTAAGATTTTTGGTTAAGTAAGTCAATGATTTTTTATATAAAATACAAAGAAATTGCATTATTACAAAATATTTTAGAAAAAAAATAAATCTGAGTACTTAGTAGATGTGATTAGTTAATTAATATAGTTCATTAATCATTAAAAATACAAATATTTTTCTACTTTTACTGTTTTTGTTTTTACTAATGTTAAAATTATCTATCATCATTAAACTGCATAGCATTAATAACTTTCTTCATTTACTATGACTATGAAGAATTATTATTTATATTCACGCATAGTGGCTCTAATCCCCTTTCACCAGACTGTTGTCCTTTTTCGGAACTGACATTCGACCTTTTTTGTCAAAAAGAAAAAAAAAAATCGGCCTGATATAGTATTATATTATAGTGAGGGAAAGTAATTAGACACGGTAGTTATTGTATATTACCTTCCGTTCCACCCGCGGGGCCGCGTTGTGTCCCAACGCATTTGACCTTTGCCGTCTTAGGTATTATGCAAACAATCGAGATTTTTTTTTCACGAAGAAATATTGATAAGGATCAGACTTCTGGTGAGGTCCGTGGGCGTGGGAAGTGCTGAGGTATGATGAAAAAATCGATGTTCAACCCGTCAAGAGTCCAGAATTGTCCATTCAGGAATCTTGAAGAGGTACAACCTTAAGGAAATGTAAATAATAGTATATTGTACTTGTAATGAGAAAATTAATGTTTAACTTCATTTTGATTTAATCAAAATTCAATATCGAACAGGCTGATTTTTTTTTGAAAAGACAAGAAACTGCTCGTCGATTTCGACTATTACTGCATATACTAGACAAACGGGCTAAATTTCCGATTCATTGTAAAAGACTGATCTACATGACTATAATATGGCCAATCTATACACAGGAAGTTGAGCTTCCACCAAACCTTCAAATTTATCTTGTATCCATTCCTTATAATTCTTCGTAAAATCCTCAATGCTCTTTACTTTGCCTGAAAAGAAGATGGCCACGAGACCTGCTAATGTAAAAACGTCATTTGTGTGCTATCAATGGAAAGTTTCTCTATATGCCATTATAACTGAGATCAAATTTACTGTAATTAATGTATTATTATGTTCAGTTATAAGTTTCAATAAAGATATTAAAAAAATTTTTTTCTAAATATATATACAAAAAAAAAACTATATTGCTTCTAATACAAGAGTCCACTGGGAAACAAATTCAGTTATCTCACCCTACTTTTTTTATTACTTAAATGAAAATTATGTATAATAACTAGTAAACATTGTGGAGTCTGCCAAGTATAGTTAGGGGGAGTAAAAATGGTTGCTGTTTCAAAACGTTAAAAAAGATATAATTTTTTTCATTTAGATCCCAAATCTTTAGAACTACCTACAATACTAGAAAACCGAACAGAACATTTTATGAATAATTTTGCTAAAATATGGGCCCTTACAGAACTATTTACGTTCATTACTTCTGGAGTTATAATTTTTTAAAAAGTAATATTTCATAACAAAATAACGAAAAATCAATATTTTAAAAATTAGTTTTGAGAAATTTATATCTCAGGAACCATTCAACGTACAGTTGTCCATTAGTACTCAAATTAAAGCCAACTTAATGTACTATAAAGTAGTTTATGACGTTTTTTTTCGTAGTCTCTGTAATTTTCATGATTTTTGCGAAAATAAATGCACAAAAATATTGATTTATAGTAGTTTAGACAACATTTTTGATTTATGAAAATAAATATCTAAAGAACCATAAGACGTACTAATGTCAGCCATCACTCAAATTAAGAATAGTTTAATTTACTATAAAGTAGTTTTTGACACTATCTTCATAGGAGTGGTATTTTTAATGATGTTTGTTATAATAAATTTATTTCAAGATGTTCGGACAAAATTACATGTACAGAATTTATATTCATTTACGAATATCATGTACCACCCCTACGATGATAGTGGTCATGAACTACTTTATTGTACATTAAATTAGCTTTGTGCGCTAGCAGACATCTGTACGTTTAATACTTCCTAAGGTCCGAAAAAAATTTTTTTTTTAACGTTTTGCTTGGCAAACTCATGAATTTTGACTAGTAATTATATGGTATTCATTTAAGTAATGCAAATCAGGGTGTGAAATACCTGCCTGTTTTTCCAGCGATCTCCTTTCTTTGCAGCAGCCTTCCTTATTTTTTCCCAAAATTAATATTTCGGTAGTTTTCAGAAGTTGAAAAATTGAATTCCAGCCTTCATAATCATGAATATAAAATCATTAAATATTCAAAGATTTTCAAGTATAGAAAAAAGATTAGGTATTCCTATGTGTAATAGTTTGATTAATGTTCAACATTCTGCTTTACTTGGCTATAAACCTGTGCCGAATGAGTGAGAAACAAAAAAAAAAACCTAATAGTACAAGAGCCAAAGAGGAGAAAAATGTCACTTATTCCACCCCAATTTATGATTATTGTATTAAAAACTATGTATAATTACTAGTAAAAATTGATGAGTTTGCCAAGTATACGTAAGGGAAATAAAAAATGGCGGCTTTTTGCAAAACGTTAAAAATAATTGAAAGGAATATGGTCCGGGTGCAGTCAAAAAAACTCAAATAGTAGAAATATACTATTTTAATGAGCCAACGTGGGGCGAAACGTTGGCTCATTAAAATAGTATATTTCTACTATTTGAGTTTTTTTGACCGCACCCGGACCATGTTCCTTTCATCTTTACACACGGTCAATCAATAATATTCCAGTTAAAAATAATTAATTCTTCATTCGGACCTCTATATCTTTAAAACTACCAATAGCAATAGAACATCATTTGATGTAGAGCAAATTTGCTATATTGTAAGCCCTAATAGAGCTTTTTACGTTCAATAGTTTTTAAAAGCAATATTTCATAAAAATGTTTTATAGAACGTAATGAATGATTTATTTTGAAAAATCTATATCTCAAAAACTATTTGACGTGCAAACGTCTGTTAGCATTCAAATTATAGCTAGTTTAATGGGCTATGAAGTGGTTTATGGCGTTTATCGTCGTTGGAGTAGTACTTTTCATGATATTTGCTAAAATAAATTGATTTATAGTTGTTCGGAAAAATTTTAATTTGCAAAATTTATATTCATATGCGAATATCACAAAAACTATTATCCCTACGAAGATAAATGTCATTAACTACTTTATAGTAAGTTACATTTTCTTTATTTTGAGTGCTGGCTGACATATGTGCGTCTTTTGGATCTAGCGATATATTTTTTTCGAAAATCAAAATTTTTTACGAACAACTAGAAATTAACACTATGTGAATTTATTTTTTCAAATATCATAAAAATTGCTACTCCTACAAATATAACCGTTATAAACTATTTTATAGTAAATTTAACTAGCTTTAATTTCAGTTCTGACAAACATCTGTTCGTCCTATGATTTCTGAAATAAAGTTTTTCAAAACTCAAACTTATTGTCGGAACTATAAATCAATTTATTTTAGGAAATATCATGAAAAATACTATTCCTACGAAGGAAAGATCATAAATTACTTTATAGTGTGTTAAACTAGCTTTAATTCGAGTCCTAGTAAACATCTATATGTCACATAGTTCTTGAGATATAGATTTCTCAAAATAAATTAACTAACTACTAATCTTTCAGTAGATTTTTAAGAAATTTTGCTTTTTAAAAATCTATATCTCAGGAACTATTGGAGGTAAATAGCTCTTTTAGGATTAATATTTCAGCAAATTTACTCTTCTTTAAATAATATTCTCTTAGATTTTGTAGTGTTGTTGGTACTTTTTAAGATGTAAATCTCCGAATGAAAAATGAATGTTTTTTTAAGGTTTTGAAACAGCCGCCATTTTGTATTCCCCCTACCTATACTTGGCAGACTCATCAGTTTTAACTAATAATTATACATAGTTTTCATTAAAGTAATCAAACGTTTGGGTGAAATAACTGCTTTTTTTTTTCTTCCCGGCTCTTGTACTACTATCAAATTCCTTGTAACGATATAAAAAGGAGTATAACGGAATTTAATTGTGATTTTAAAAAAACAGGTGATGGTATTGTGGTAGATATGTTTATTAAACAGAATTCAAAACATTTTACTATGACATATATTTAATGTGTCAACAAATAAAAAAAAGAAAAAAATATGGCATGTGCAATCCAGTGTAACAACCGATGAACACATGTGGCTCACAAGTTTTTAATGAAACCAGAACTTGTTTTTATTATGATGAAACAGGGTCGGTTGGCCGCAGACATATTCAATATTTATAGAACCTGTTGGGAAAATATATTTTTCTCACTCAATTCATGTAAGCATTTTTTTTAATATAATATATACATATTTTTTTAATGTTATTGCAAAAGTTAGTTTGTATTTCTAACAGTTATACAATTAATAATAATGTAAAATAAAATCAGAAATACTAATTAAAGAAGATACTGGGAAATATGTTTCGGTTTATTCTACTCATCAAAAATATTTGAATACATCACTTGGGAAACATCTCATCTCCAAAAATGAGATTAAAAAAATCGACCAGACAACTTAATGGAATAATGAGTTTAGAAGTCATTATTATGAAAGTTTTTTTTTAAAGCATAAACGGTTTGACATTATGCAAAAATTTATATTAATATAAAACAAAATCCTCTTTTTTAGAGTTTTAGAAATTGTCTCTAGATCAAATGTGATAAAATAAACTTTTTTTTTTTTAGTAATTTATTTAGTGTTATTTACAACTGCATAAAACTATATACAAGAAGTAAATTGGCTTTTAGATGTAAAATGACATAAAAACATGTGAAGAATCTACCCATTGACAGAATTCCAATTACGTTAGTAGAGATCTCGGGGCTATCCTTTTTTCAGACGCCTAGAGGGATTTTTAGGTTGGGTGGTTGGGAAGTTCTGGTTCGGACCAAATTGGCAACATATAGAACATTGAGGTCCTGATGGATGGCTTGTGACAAAGTAAGGAGCATTAAGGATTTTACGAAGGATTTTGGACTGAAAGGATTGAATACGAGAAGAATTCGATGGTTTAATGGAGCCCCAAAGCTCAACTCCGTATTTCCAGATAGGCCTTATAATTGTCAGGTAGATCAGTCTTTTGTAATGGATTGTTTTTTGTTGTTTTTGTTTTATACATATCTCCTGTATATTTTATGTATTTTTATAAAAAATTTTACTCTTGCCATTGTTACTTATTTTTATTCACTTAATTACTTATTTATTGTTACTTATTTTTATTCTTATCATTGTATCTTATCTTTGTATTTTTATTCTTATCATTGTATCATTTTGTATCTTTTTAGCCCTGATGAAGCCCTACAAAGTGGGGCGAAACGTCGGAAAATAAATAGGTGTAAACTATTTTTGTTTCTCTTTTGACCGCAACCCTGACCATGTTCTTATATATCAATTTTTACGGTCAACTATATATACATATATGAAGTATAGAGTAGTTTATTTTTTTTATTTAAATATAAATGCTTATGACATATTAATCAGAACATTTTTTTTTTGTTTTTTTGAGTCTAAATTAATTCTATTAAATTTTTGATTTATTTATTTTTTAATTTTAGGCGGACAGTATTAATAAAGTTAAGATGGACTATAAATACTTCACCACAAATTTATTAATAAGCCATCCTTAGATGTAAAATCTTAATGTTATGGGGTGTCTGTCATGAGTGTGCTCTATGACTTAGTATTAAAATTAATTGTCAAAACGTAATAATTTTCTTACGATCTGTCAGAGTGCGATAATTGCTGATTTCATGAATATATTATTTATATATACATATATTGTAATTAATATTGGTTTTTTATAAGTATTTGAAAAAGTATTCGTATTAATACTAATTGGTGCGTATACATAAATTATTAGGTAGTTTTTTAAAATACTATTAGTTTTAAATTATTATTAAAAAAAAAGATCAAAGTAATTTAATTTATTGTGTTGATAAATAAATTTCTTTACTAATTGTTTCGTAGAAACATTTTTTCTTTATAATGATATATTTGGAAGTGTGGACAAATTGAAACAGTTTAAATGGAGCGTGAGGTTGGCATCATACTCTACAATCTTCACGTGTCTCACCATTTTTTTTTAGTTTGGCCAAGCTTGTTTTGTCTTTTTTGTTTTATCTTATATTTTTAGATATTATAAATAGTTAAATGAAAAAGTAAATATTTGGTATCTTATATTAACCGTCTTCAGGGTAAATCATAACATCTTCATAATTAAATAATTTTTACCACTATTTATGATGATTCCACCAAACACTTATTGATGTATGTTGATTAGTAGGCAGAAAACGAAACATAATTAGATATCAACATATTAAAATACTTTCGTAAAAATATCTAGTAGATGTGCCTGATTTGGGATTTTGGCTACATTGTTACATAATTAATATTTTGTCAAGAGACAATTTAATGATAGATTTTTGCGTTTGCCATTTGCCACAAATCCAAGACTTGTGTTGTACAAATGCTATGTAAACAAACGTCGATATCCACAATCTTGTTTTGTTCTTTTTAGGGCTATTTAGTTCGATTTATATCGATTATATCGAGGAAGAAAATATTAGAATAAATAATATTATTATCAAGATTTATAAAATTTTGTATTTCTCTGTTTTGTTTTTGTTTTTTCAATTTGTCTCATTTAATAATCAATACCTTAATTTTATATAAGTTTTCTCGCAAAAAGTCAGTATTTTCGCTTTGAAAAAAATCTTGGCAGCATTTCTCATTGAAAAATTAAATTTTTATTGAAAATATTTCTAACAGTATTTGACGCGGGAAAAATTAAATTTAAATGAATAAGGAGATGTAGATAGTTGACCGTAGATTAATGCTTGAAGAAGTTTGTCGGGGGGTGCGGTCAGCAAAGAACAACATAAATAAACAAAACCATATTTATTTATTTTATGCC
>NW_027108805.1:164679-169480 GCF_000696795.3 Halyomorpha halys | reverse complement strand
GTTTGATCTATTTTTTAAAATTAAAAATATTTGGAAAAGAGAAAAAGTATAATCACTAAATATTTATCTAATATATAAAAATGAATATTTGTTGCTTGGTACTTTATGTACTGGCATACCGTTCATCAGATTGTTGTGGAGCTTTTTGCTAAATGTTCACGATTTTCCTGGGAAGGTTATAGCCTGGCCCGATTGTTCTGGTAAAAAAACATTATAAAAAAATTAAGCATTTTGGCGCCTAGCTTAGAAATTATACATTTTTGTATTGTTATTATATACCAATCGATTTGCCTCTTTCTAAAGAATAAGAAAAACATATTACTGATTCTTTTAATTTTTTTTTCACTAAATTTTTTTTTTGTTTTTAAGGAAAAAGCAAATCATATTCGTTTTAAGGGTCGTCTGGAACTCTTAAATACCATTTTCAAAGAAATCCGGTTATCCCTAACCCGCTACGTTTCAGCCAGACTTTCTATCCTTCTTCAGAACAAAAAACAAGATAATAACCAATGTATATTAAGGATACATAATACATAAATGTGTCCATAATGTTAGTCATTTTCTAATCAGTCTATATAGCTTTTGATTCATTGGTTATTATCTTGCTTTTTGTTCGTAGCCCTGATGAAGGCTAGAAAGTCTGGCTGAAACTTAGGTACTAATAAATAAGTTTTTAACTCATTTGTGTTCTCTCACCGCTACCCCAACCATCTTCTCATATATTGTTTAAATTAGTTTTACAGAATCAAATGAGGAGATAAATTACGCGATATCAAAACTTTGAACATTTCCACTTTCAACTTTCTAGAAAATTACAGTAACTTGTCTATAGACAGGGAAGTTGAAAATGTTCTTTGCACGTGTACACTTTTATTTGAAAACAAAAGTGTTATTGGCTGTTGAATTTTTCAAAAAACTTTTGTTTTTAACTTTTTTTTGCCAGTTCAGATAACTGAGTGTTCGGATAACCTAGATTACACTGTATTTTCAAAAAAGTGGCATTCAGCTTGCGCAATCGCAGACAGATGCTTGAGGAACCGCTGTCCTAGAAGGCTTTGTCATATTTTTTTCTTAAGTCTTTTTTTTTTTTGGTCTACAATTCCTGAAATTCAAAAATGCCTTAGTATATTACAGAGACCGCTATGATAGTAGTAGTAATGTAAGAACCACTATCAGATAACGTTTCCTCTATAAACGACCACTCAAGCCTCGACTCCTCGACAGCCCGTTAGAACGGACAGTGGCCTTTGAAGTGGCCGGCATGGAAGCCCTACTTCTCGACCCCACGTTGGGACCGCTTGATGACGGCATCGCGGTATTTAGCGAAACTTCCTTCGCTGCCCCGTTAGCAGTTCCCACGTTGTCCTTGTGTATGCTCCCCTTGTTCTATGGAACTCCTTGTTTTAGTGCCAGGACCTCATTCGAAACGGATCCAACGACGTGTGCAATATAGCTGCTGCAGTGACCAACAAAGTTAGGGGATCGTCATAGTTTAAACTGCGAATAGTTCAGAAAATAAAAATAGTCGTTGTTTAACCTTAATTTTTACTTTCATTAATGAACACTATTCAAAATGAAGACTGTCAGCCATGGTTGGGGGAATAAGAAATGGCTACTTTTTCGAAACGTTATAAAAAAGTAACTTTTCATCCCGACCCCAATTTCTTTAGAAATACCTTCAACTCTAAAAAAAATAGATCACAATTTAAAGTAGTTTAGCATTTATCTTCGTAGAAGTATCAGTTTTTATGATATTTTCCAAAATAAATTAACAATATGTTGATTTATAGTTGATGATGATCTGTAAGCCTCATAGTTCCTTGAAATTATATGATTTCCTAATGTTTTAATGTATCATAGGTTAATTGTGGACTGAAATTAATGACCTGGTCAGTATAACCTGCATACAATTTTTTAAAATTGATGTGGTTCTGAAATTGTATTTAAGGTGTGATAATTTATTAATTATATTGTTAAAAATCATTTGTATAATAAAAGCTGTTTGTGACAGATTGTCCTTGAGAATGGCCGAAACATCGAGTTTAAACCGAAATAATACCTTTAATCTTCTTCATGAAGATTAAAAGGTTCCTGAAATTGAATGGAAATTCATTGCTCTCGTTGGATATTGATCCGATCGAACAAATGTTAAAAATCTGAAGAATCTAATCTGAAAGTGCAATGTTCCTATTTTCTGTAGTTTAAAAAGTTTTAGTACTGAGGTGTTGGATAAAATAGCACAGTATCTTCACTGTATTTTAAGATCCGAAGTTGATCCCACTAATTATTAATGTAAGCTTTGCCATCAGTTTGATATAATAGCGTATTCACATACTCAAGACTCACGCCGTTGTTAGAAGAGTATTTCTAAAATTTAAAATGATATCAGAGAGAAAAAAAATTCTTGCGGTAAGGTGTCCGTGAGTGGAAAAAAGGTTTTAACCTGAGTTGCTTCTAATTGGGGCATTTGGAGTAACCTTCCTACATTTCGCCTCTTGTAACTAAAAGGGTTATAACGAGCGTGTAAAGTAAAAAAGTTACCACGTATTAAAAGTTTGAAGAGTCGGTCACCCCTTTTAGGAACTTTATTAAAACGAAATAGAAGGAATTTAGTGCTCAGAAAGATTTATAATTGCAAGAAATAAAGGGAATAAATGCGAAAATGTATCACAGCTCAAGATGTTTATTATAAGATAATATAAAATTCATCTGACTAAAAGTTTTCCATACATCATGAAAAGTAATTTCAAACAGTTTTATATATTTATTTGTGTTGTATTACATGTTATATTTCTGATAAAAGGAGTTCTGAAGATATTTTTTTAAAAAACTCATGCATAACGAAATATGTATTGTGAGGAAATGATGTTTGGGGGCGCAGTCAGAGAATAACACAAGTAAAAACGTATTTATTAGTGCCTAGGTTTCGGCCTTCATCAGACTGTCTGGAGCCATGTTTCAGCACTTGGTGTTAACCCTTGATGAAGGCCTGAAATCCTGACTGAAACGTCGACATTAATAAATAGTAAAAATAAGTCGCCACGTTTCCGTTGTAGTCTCTGCACATCAAAAGTTTCAGGACCCAGTTTGTTCGGAGGGTTTAATTTATTCTTAAAATTAAAATGAGACCGGTAGAAAAAAAAGTCAGTTTTTTTTGTGTTTTTTATCCCTAAATTTTTATTACTTTAATAAAAACTACGCATAATTACTAGTCAAAATTGATGAGCCTACCAAATATAGTGAGGGCGGAAAACAGAATGGCGGCTTTTTTAAAATGTTAATTTTTCATTTGGAGTTTCATCTTTGAACCTACCAACAACACTAGAAAACCAATTACAGCATCATTAATGTAGAGTAATATTAATAATTAATAATATATTATTATAAGAGTAATAAAAATAATTTTCCAAAATATCAGCCCTAGTAGAGAGAGCTGTTTACGTTCAAAAGTTCCCAAAAATAAAGTTTTAAAAAAAACGACGTTTCATGAAATATTAGTAATTTATGAATTTATTGAGGGAAATCTTCATCTCTGGAACCGTGAGACTTATAAATTTATTTTCATTTTATTTATTTATTTTTATAATTATTTTATTTAATTTTTTTATACATAGTTTGACTCTGTTAATTTTCTTTATCCTTCTGTGTGTATAAAATTTGAGAGAGATTTTATTTATTTGTATGTACTCTTATATATAAGTTAAGTATTGGCGAAAGCACAATGTCAAAAAAGAGAACTTTCATTAATGAACACTATTCAAAATGAAGACTGTCAATATAAATATATATACTATATAAATATATATGATATTCTTTCAATATATTTGATTTATATACTTACATGATTTCAACATTGTAGGAATTGCGAATAAAATCTGTAGATAGGACGCATTCATTTTACCATAACCGATCAGCTTTATAGACTCGTACTTAGCATCTTTAATTGTTTTTTGACAAAATATTAATCCTGTCATATCTAAATGTCAAAAACCCATTGTAGGCATCTCTAATAGACAATTTACAATGAAATTTATTTTCATTTCATTTCATTTTCTGCTCTACGATTCAATTACTGGTTTGTTACAATTATCCAAATAATGAAATATTTGTTTATTATTTGAAATTTTATTTAATAATGAACATTCAACACCGAATTCTAATTTTATACAATCGCTAAGCTGCATATGACTCAGCCCGAGGGCAATACCAGAGCTGATTGGGTAACTACAGCATCATAAGGTCAAGATCGTGTGCTACCAAATTGCTTTGCTACCTGCGTCAGCGGTGTTTAGGGTTGCCAACCCTCCTTTAGCCTTGTCTTGTTTTTTTTTTTCTTGTTTTTTTTTTTGTGCACAGAAAATATTCATTCTTTTGAAAGATAAACGAATTCAGATGACCTTTTTGATGAAGTTATTCTGTTCTTTTTAAAACAACGTAGTGGATTATTTTTAACAGTTCCATGTATTTGTTTAATTTTTTAAAAATTCGAATTAAGAAGATAGATAAAATTGATAAATTATAGAAGCTATAAAACAGATGAGGTATCCCCGTGATGTCCAAAATAAAAACAAATAACATATAATTATTTAGGTGAAAGGAATATGGTCCGGGTGCGGTCAAAAAAAAAAAACTCAAATAGTAGAAATATACCATTTTAATTAACAATGATATAATTATAAAAACCTTTTTATCAATAATTATTTAAATATTAGTTAAAAAAATATTTATAAATTACCCTTTTATAACAACAATATTTTGTCTCTTCCTGGTTTCCTAGGTCCAAAATCTATAAATTTTACTT
>NW_027108805.1:156988-160444 GCF_000696795.3 Halyomorpha halys | reverse complement strand
ATATACATATATTTATTTATTTATTTATTGTTATTTACAACTGTATACAAATATATACAACAAGTAAATTTGCTGTAGATGACATAGTGACATGATACAAACATGTAGAGAATCTACCCACTGATAGAAATCCAATAACATTTCTAGAGGAGATGATCTCGAGGGCATCTTCATTTCAGACGCCTAGGAAGATTATTGATAATGAAGGAGAAGCCAGGTTAGAAACAAGTGGATTTGGGTGTTTGAGAAGTTTATCATGGAAGGAATGGAATCTGGTTCTGGCCAAATCGGCAACATACGGAACATTAAGGTCCTGATGGATGACTTGATTTGTGACACAAATAAGGAGCATTAAGGATTTTTGACTGTAAGGATTGGATTCGGGAGGAATTTGAAGGTTTAGTGGAGCTCCAAAGCTCAACTCAGTATGTCCATATATATATATATTTATTTAAAAGTCTGTACTTCCTAACCACCCAAACCTACTCGTTTCTAACCTTGCTTTCTCTTCCACTCCTGGCAATCCTCCGAGGTCCCTGAAAAGAAGATGGCCTCGTGACCTTATATTATATTATATTTGTAAACTGTTTTTAAAGTTCTACTACTGGGTAGTTTCTCTACATCCTCTATCATATCATTATGTCATTATGATCAAATTTACTGGTTGTATTGTTTTATACAGTTGTAAATATCAATAAATAAATAAAATTAAAAAGAAAATAATAAAAATAAAAGTCTGTAAAGCTAACATCTGGTGATCCTCAACAAAGTGGAACGAAACGTCCTAAAATAAATATTTGTTAACTATTTTTGTTCTGTTTGACCGCAACCCTGACCATCTTCTTCGTATATGAAATTTTTTTTTGTTAGCACTTATAATTTTTTTCTTATGTGTGTTCTTCACTGACCGCTCCCGAACATATATCAGCGGTCAAATATTAGCTTATCATTATATTTAGTTTTCATTAAATCGAAAATTGTGGTGAAATAAATGTTTTTTTACCCTCTGAGTCGTTGAATAATTGAAGCACGGCGTCACCTCCCTAAAATCTTTTGACGAAACGATATTCGAACCGTAACTTCCGTGCCTTTTTAAAGAGACATATTGCGCGCCCGAGACAATAACTTATTACACGATAAATAATTAGCTTGCTTGCTTAATGCCTCTGAAATTAAGGCGCTAATGGTTTTATTCATAATGCTGGTTATAAATATAGAGGAGTCATTATAAGTTCTATAGAGCCTATTTACAAGAGTTGCCTCATCATAATCCAGATGGCTATGTTCCAATTGGCATTCGTTGAGGTGTCCTCATATCTTCCATGTAGGTTTGCATCCTTTTGTCCGTCCTTTAGGTTTAATACTTCACTTTAATTAATCGTTATGTAACTTAATTTAGTCCCGTTTTTTTAAAGGCTAACAGAGCATTTAGAACATCAAATTGTCTCCTAGGAGTTCCCGAAGTTTCTTGTTCTCAAAGGAATTGTTCTCCATGAAGTCAGTACAAAATTTGGAATTAATATTCAGGATTTCCTGGAGAAATAAGAGTCAATAATAAAGAAGACCGTTAATGATGTTGTGGTAACTATATCAAAGATGGAAAAAAATTATTACAGGATAGAAAGCGTAATTTCATTCAAAATGAAATAATGTACCGCTACAATCTATGACTGGTCAATGCTCAGTACTTTCTTAGTCAACAACAATCAACATTTGACAATTAACCATATTTTCCAAGAATGCCCATATTTCACATCACACCTCAATAGCATAAAATTAAACCCGGATATTAATTATTATATAACACCCCTCAGAGATGATGATAAAACGATAAAATTAGTATTTCAGTTTTTAAAATCAAAAGATTTACTGAAACAAATAGGATATAACATCGAAAAGACAAAAAAATAATAATATTTATCAAATATAAGCAAAATTAAATAAGTTATAAAAGTCATTAATGACCGAGGATGTTTTATACCACTGAACAAAAATATAAAAAAAGGTTAATTTTTAAGTTATTTTTTATTTGTTTTATTCTTTATATAAGTTTATTAATTCATATGCAAATTTATTTATTTTTAGTAATTTGATGGAGCCTCAGAGCTCAATTCCATATGTCCTAATTGGTCTGATTATCGTAATGTATACTAATTTTTTGTAGTGAAAGGGAAGTTTAGAGCGTTTGTCAAGTAAGTGTTGTAGCAATCGGAATCTACGAGCAGTTTCTTGTCGTTTCAGTCTTGTGTGTGGATTCCAAGTATGTCTCTTGTCAAGATGGAGTCCTAAGTATCGAATCTGTTCAACAGGCGTTATTGGAGTATTTAGAAAGGATACTGTAGGACAGGAGTGTAGAGGTTTACGACTGAGAGTAAAGGTGATCTGGTGGGATTTATTTAGATAGTTTTGACACCATTCTTCCATAGTGTCATGTAATAACAAAGTGAGCGTAAATGTTAAATTTAACTAAATACAATACAATAATATAAATCAAACTATCAATCGCGTTCATTAAATCTATGTACATCCTTAAATATAGCAATAGCGAAGCACTGCCGGACCAGCTAGTATCTAATATAAAAGTGCCTTGTAATTAGTGCTTATAAACCAGATGATATATAAAAATAGATTTCTTATAAACATTCTATCCATGCCCGGTAGTTTATAATGTTTCATTTATATGGTTATATTGTTATATGTTACTAATTTTGTGATAAGAAATAATAATTCAATGGAGCTTAGGATTTGATCTGATAGTGGAATAGGTGAAGAGTTCAGAGGGAAGAGATCGATTGAACATTTAAGTGTAATATTAATCCAGTGGATGCGATGGTTTTTGGCTTCCTGCCGACAGTGGACAAGTGTTGCTGCCTCTTGGAACTCCCAATAGGTTCACTTGCCATCGCCGTCTTCGAGTTTCTTTTCAGTGCCACAAGCATGTGCTTAGTCGCTTTGTATAAGCAGTGGTATGCAACGTTTTCCATGTTGGCAATCTTCTTCATCGCCGTAAATTTAATATTTCTGGCATTCCTTTTATCAGAGAAAAAAGTTTTACTGTTCGTTTCCATCATTGTTCACATGTTGTTCATAGTATTCATCATTATAAGTGTCTTTGTGAAATTCATCTATGCAATGATCGACGATGAGATTGCCACTGGCGTCGTAATGCTCATAAGTACTATAATACTTGTAATAATATTGATCTACTTCATTATTGTACTCAATAGTTGGTTTAAAACATTGGAGTGATTTGCATCACTTGTTAGTTATAATGTGAAAAATAAATACGGAGTCACCAATTAGGTAATAATTCCTTTTTTATATTTATTACAAATATAAAATAGATTGCACATTCACTCATTAATACATAATTAGTATTATTATAATATTGTTATGGGTCAAAGACATCAGAAATATAGTGTTTTTTTTTTTTTTTATAAATTTATTTATTTATTT
>NW_027108805.1:150657-156318 GCF_000696795.3 Halyomorpha halys | reverse complement strand
GACGGTAGGGAAGAATTTTCTCAAAGTAGCGCCCTTCTGGCTTGCTACCCACAGTCCATTCCACTCCTGTATTGAGTCCTCTCGCAGTATTTTCTTCCATAAGCTTGGAGTCTCACCGATCCTCTCTCGGAGCGCCTCCGGCAGCGCTTCTAGTCCCTGCCTCTTAACTCCATATTTCCACTTCCGGCCTCATGTGACACCGTTCCGTTTTTCGTGGCCCTCAGCAGAGCCAGTCTCTGTATGGTGGCCAGTCTTCTCTTCTGTAAAAAAATATAGTGCTGCTGCTATTGCATTGAATTCTGCACTAAATACGTCACACTAATTGGGCAGTTTAATTTTATGCTTTGAATTATTGGTAACAAAAGCTGATGCAGATGACTGGCCTGATTTAGATCAGTCTAAGTGGATTATAAAGGCTGTCGGCATTTTTTGGATAAGGCGAGGAAAGTGAATCGATGCCATTGCTGAATAGTCGAATGAGATATTCGGAATCCAAACGGGTGATCAGGGATTATACGATTGGAATCATGGATGGTGTGTAAGGATTTCAAAATGAGTTTTAGAAGGATTTTGGCTCCCTCTAAATCTAAATATTGAAGTGCCAAATACACATAGCCTTGAGATTTAGCTGCTCAGTAAACAGAGATATTTGAAAAAAGCTTTATTGAAACATTCTATCTATGGAGGTTAGGTTATAATGTTTCAGTTAATTTTCTTTTGTATAAAATCTTTAGTAATTATTTACTTTCACTCCTTTAAAAAAGGTGGGAACAATATTGGATTCCGAACATCCCACTCCACTATCCACCAATGTCATCGTGTGGTAGACGTTGTCTCGTCTTCTTTTGAGCGCTGAATACACTTCACGGGTGGTCTTCGATTTTGTTTAATTTGGATATTTCCTGGAGTGAAAGTTGGGGGATATTACCCAAATTAATTATTATGTGCTGGTATGGCTGGTTGGAATAAAGAATTACTTATAATTTGCTGGTAATGAGTGGACTGTATTTATAATAAATTGATATCATATGCTTTTAAAATAAATAACCTCTATTCTCTCTTTATAAGTTTTCTGAAGCAATTTGCTGTACGGTTTGAACAGAATAGTTACAATATGGTTAGTTTGTTAGTGATAGTTTTGGTTTCATTACACTAGTTGATTTAAAGATTACATTTTACTTGTTTGATATTCTTGGGGATTGAAGGTTGGTTCTGATGTGAATATGAAGATGAAATAAGGGTTCTCTCTTGGTTCTTTCTCCTCATCCTCCTGCCTCATCGCCGCTGCCTCTCTCGCCCGAGTGTAAGGTTTTACTCCCTCATCATTATTATCAGAAGAGACCTTGAAGAGTTCTATCTTCTTCTTCTCAAGTCAAGTCAAGTCAAGATGGCTACTCTATTGGTTCTTACCCCTATTTTATTGGGGATCAAGATGGCTGTCCAGGCTTCGTATCGCTTATCTTTGCCATTAGATGGCATCATGAATTTATGTTCAGAAGTGAGGGGACGCCTTAAACAGATGTAGAAAAGGCTTTTGATATAGTCTGGCATTCGGCACTGCTTACAAACTCTGTAAAACAGAATGCAATAAATAGGATAAAACATTGGTCATGCACTAATAACATACAATTCTTCCTTAAAACATATGATGCCTCCACTTCAGTAGAAAACGAAATACATTTAAGTCACCCGATCTATTTCTACATAACTACAAAACAGAGAGATTATCGTAGATTTCATGGTCTGATACTTGACAGAAGACTAACTTGGTTACATCATACCTCTACACTAAAAACCAACTGTAATAAAAAACTAAACATTATTCGCTCTCTTAGCCGTACTTCCTTGGGTGCCGATAGAAATAGCTTACACTTTTCAGGCATCAATACGTTCGAAAATGGACTACGGTTCGGTAAGTGCTTGCTAAACTAGATAATAATCCATCACGCCGGAATCCAAATCGCGACTGGAGAATTTCGAACAAGCACCATTCTTAGCCTATGTCCTGAATCAGGACTACCACCTCTTTTGTTTAGCAGACTAAAATTAGCCATAAGCTACACTTCAAAATAAGCACCCAAAGACAGAAAATCAGACCCGCAATTGCATACATTTTATTCTAAGTGTTTCACTCTTTTTCTAGAAAAACGAAGTTCACTTCTGCTGTCAGGAAGAAACTCCTCGACCATTTCTTTTCGAAAAGACAGTACATTGCACGTCGATTCCGACATACAATACATAAATACAGCACTACAACGGACAAACGTTATAAAAGACTGATCTACGTGACTTTAATAAGGTCTGTCTAGACATTGGGCTTTGGGGCTCCACTAAACCGAAATAAATCGTAAAATCCATAAAGGTTCTTATTTTGTCACAAATAAAATTTTAATTGACCTTAATGTTCCATAAGTAACCGATCGAGCCCGCACCAGATATCAATCCTTTCATTATAAACTCCCTAACCATCCAAACCCACTAGGTTCTAACTTTGCTTGCTCTTGCATTCCCGATTATCCTCCAAGGCGCCTCAAAAGAATAAGGCCTCGAGACTTTCTAATGTAAAAATGTTATTAGAGTGCTACTAATGGGTTGTTTCTCTACATGTATGTATCATCTTAGATCAAATTTTCTAGATATATTGTTATGTAAATACAGCTTTAAATTTCAATAAATTAATAAAAATAAAAAAACATTTAGAGAAGGCGGTGACTAATTGATTGAATGGTAGCAGTGTTGCTATATCACTCCTCACACAGAGCATGCCCACTTTTGGTTTGATTGTGGTATAACAGCCCTTCTGCTTTCCAATTTTCAATCTATCACCGCCTCCATTGAATTGAAATTGAATATAAATATTTAATATAATAGTGTATTGTTATTTTGGTGCTCGAAAACCATATGTTATTATGTTTGTGTTCAAAAATAGTTTAGTGCTGCTCAAAGCGTTATTTGGTCGTTGAATATGGAAAGAGTATAGAGAGAAAAGATCAATTAAACATTTTGGTATAATATCGATCGAATATAAGGGATGGATTTAGGCAGCTTGCCGACAGTGGAGAAGTGTTGCTGCCTCCTGGAACTGCAGAAAGGTTCACTCGTCATCGCCATCATAGAGTTTATTCTGAGCCTCGGAGCCGCATGCTTCTACACTACTTATAACAAATGCGGTGAGAGTGACTGCTTGAGTACTTTGGAATATTACTTCATGTTAGCCCTATTCTCGATATCCGTGATAGCGGTCATTTTAATCATCCTGACATACTTCTTGCCAGAGAAAAAAGTGTTTCTGTACGTTGCCATCCTAATACACGTGTTCTGCATAGGATTCTCCTTAGGCTATATCTTTACCAAATTCATCTATGCAATGCTTGACGCTAAGGTGAAGAGAAGCGTCGTAATGCTCCTAGTTAATATAGTAGTGATATTATTCAAGGTCTACTTCCTCATTGTACTGAGCAGTTGGTATAAAACATTGTAATAATTTATATCACTTAATAAATTAGAAGTTATAAAGAGAAAAAAAAAAGCAATAATAAATTCGGGGTAGTATTACCTTTGCTTTTTTATTCTCATTCTTCTTCTTCTATTAGTACAAGAGCCCAAGACGAGAAAAAAGGCAGTTATGTCACCCCAATTTTGGATTATTTTAATGAAAGCTATGTATAATAATTAGTAAAATTGATGAGTCTGCAAAGTATAGGTAGGGGGAATAAAAAATGGCGGCTGTTTCAAAGCGATAAAAAAAAACTAATTTTTCATTCAGAGCTCTATATCTTAAAAAGTAGCAACAACACAAGAAAGCCTAAGAGTAAGTCATTTAAAGAAGAATAAATTTGCTTAAATATGAGCCCTAATAGAATTATTTACGTTAAATAGTTTTCGAGATATAGCTTTTAAAGAGCTACATTTCATAAAAATGTTGTATGGCACGTACTGAAAGATCAGTAGTAGGTGAATTTATTTTGAAAAATTTATATCTCAAAAATCATTTGACGTATAGATGTCTATTAGCACTCAAGTTAAAGCTAGTTTAATGAGCTATAAACTAGTTTATGATGTTTATCTTCGTAGGAGTAATCGTTCATTTATATTTATTATTGTATATCTTTTCAAAAATCCAACATTTTATACGAACATCTAGAAATTAACATTTATGAATTTATTTTGTCAAGTATCATTAAAATTGCTACTCCTAAACATACAACCGTTATAAAATAATTTATAGTAAATTTAACTAGCTTTAATTTAAGTTCTGACAAAACATCTGTTCTTCCTATGATTTCTGAAATATAATTTTTCAAAACTCAAACTTATTGTCCGTACAACTATAAACCAATTTATTTTAGCAAATATCATGGAAACTACTATTCCTACAAAGGTAAAGGTCATAAACTTCTTTATAGTCCATTAAACTAGCTTTAATTTGAGTGCTAATCATTCAGTAGATTTTTAAGAAATTTTGGTTTTTAAAAAGCTATATCTCGAGAACTATTGGACGTAAATAGCTCTTTTAGGGCTAATATTTCAGCAAATTTACTCTTCTTTAAATAATGTTCTCTTAGATTTTATAGTGTTGTTAGTTTTAAGATATAGAGCTCCGTATGAAAAATTAATGTTAGGTTTTGATACAGCCACCATTTTTTATTCCCCCTTCCTATACTTGGCAGACTCATTAATTTTGACTAGTAATTATACATAGTTTTCATTAAAGTAATCAAAAATTGGGGTGGGATCACTGCCTTTTTTCCTTCCCGGCTCTTGTACTGTATGTACTACGGAAATATATTGCGTGTTTCTTTTTTTTATTTATAAATAAAAAAGGTAATGCTCGTTCACCCATTAATACATAATACATATATTTAGAGATAATAAAAATTAACATAGAAACGAACATAAAAAATACATTTAACTTTCAAAAAAGCTCTGGCCTTCATAGGAGCCATATAGAATCATGGAGGAAAAGAGTCAGTGAACTACTTTTAGAGTTGGGTCAGTCAATATGGTATGAAGGCAAGGCGGTAAAGATGGGTGGAACATGTCTCGAAGCAATCCATCGGAACGCCTGTACACGATAATAAATGCCAATATATATATGGAAAAGATGGTCGGGGTGCGGTCAGCGAACAAACACAAATAAACCAAAAAAAATTATTTATCTGTGCCGACGTTTTGACCTGAATTTCAGGTCTTCATGAGAGCTAAAAAACAAAAAAGAGATAACAACCATCACTCAGAGAAACATAAGAAAATAATATACAAATAAATTTGGAAATTTATATAACAATGGATTAAATAGTTGCGTAATAACAACAGAAGAAGAGAGTAGTAAGGAGATTTGTAAGTTGTATCTAAAACAATTTGAATCAACATAATGAAATGTATAAAAAATTTATGAAATATATGACACAATGGGCAAGAAAGTTATATAGATGAGAAATAAAATTATGAGTACCAAAATAAGCAAAAATCGAAATATTGTTTTTTCGCAAGAAACAAGGGAGAAGTATGGCGAATGGGAAATAAAGGAACTAAGAAATATTAGATACGAGAGCAAATACTTAAAGCTCAGGCTGAAGTTATGACTTAGCTGGTTGGATTTTACCTTCACCGCTAGAGAGCGGGCAAAAAAAATTCGTTAGGTCCAATATATATATATAT
>NW_027108805.1:140311-150607 GCF_000696795.3 Halyomorpha halys | reverse complement strand
TATATATATTGGAAAACAAATCATCTGCTTTCTTACTTTATCTAATAAATAGTCTACATCAATATGATGGATTCAGAGCTCCAACCTGACTCATTTCACTCGTTAAGAAATTCAATTTACTGTCTAGAAAAAAATACAACATTTTTAATGAAAGAGTTTTTTGTGTGTTTTTTGAGTATTGGTACCACACTCATTCATCCTGGCTGCTCAAATATTTTAAGCTTCTACCTCTATTGAATATGTTCTATCGTATAGATTTATATTTTTATTATTACTTTATTAAAAGTCTTTAAGAAAAATTTAGCAATACTGCTACCCTTTAATCAATTAATCACTGCCTCCTCTAAATGTTATTTTATTTGTATTAATTTATTGAAATTTACAGTTGTATTTACATAACATATTATAATACATCTATAATATAATATATTATAATACATCTAGAAAATTTGGTGTAAGACACATGCATGTAAAGAAACTATCCATTGATAGCACTCTAATAATATTTTTACGTTAGTAGGTTTCGTGGCCATTTTCTTTTAGATGCCTTGGAGGATTGTTAGGAATAGAAGAGGAAGCAAAGTTAGAAACTAGTGGGTTTGGGTGGTTAGGGAGTTTATAACGATTAATGCCTAGTTCAGGTCTTTTCACAGTCATGTAGATCAGTCTTTTTTAATGGATTGGAACTGAAGACCGTTTGTCTAGTAAGTGCTGTAACAGTCGGAATCGAAGTACAGTCACTTGTCTTTTGAATGTGATGTGAGGATTGTCTTTGAGGATGTGTGAGACAAGTCATTTGAAGCGGATCTGTTCGATAGGGGTAAGAGCAACATTATTAAAGAAGACTGCAGGGCAGTCAGTAGGCTTACGACGAAGGGTAAAGGTGATTTGATGGCATTTGTTGGGATTTATTTTAATCCACCAATTACACCATTTTTGGAGGGCTGTGATATGGGATGGCATAGGTTTCATCGGTATACTTGGTAAGGAAAGTGTTAGTATTGGTTGGGATGTCAGCTGTATAGACGACGTTAAATTAGTTTAACTTACATACAACATATTTACTTATTGTATTATTTTGTACATTTGTAAATTACATTAAATAAATAAATAAAAAAAATTAGTTTAACTGTGTGAAACACAACGAGAGATATTATAACCGCAAATTTTGACTTATCCTTAGTTATACGTTTATCGTTGCCCAAGCTCAACGGAGAAGAGGGTGAGTTAAAGTCAAATAAAAAGAAATATAATCGCAAAAGGAAAAAAAAAAATAAAGAATAAATTACTCCTTAGGCGCCACGTTATTTTTTCTTGGAAATAACGAAAACCCCGAAGCATTATGCTCACAATATAACTAAAATATACCCCTATATAAACAATTTTTGAACTATGACCACTGGCGAATATCTTTACATGTAGCTAACATAAAACCTAGGAGTTGTATTATCAGTAACAGTAAACCTGTTGAATTATCGTAGTATTCCGTGAACAACAACAAAAAAATATAAGTAAATTAACAAGTTGAAAGCAGAGAAAGAACAGCAAAACTATATGTACAAAAGTTTAATAATAATGAGAAATCTATATACAGAGAATGAAAAAGGAAAAAAAAATTCTTATCAATTAATAAAACAATTAAAACTTATTGGTTGACTTAACCTTAACTTAATACTTAAACTTAATAATTATATTTACATTATTATTCTCTTATCCAGGACATGCTGAAGAAACGTCACTGCATTATATCCCCACTTCTAGTGTTAATGACCGTCTATTGAAGTACAACACCATAATTTGAAAAACAAAACATATATGACAACATTTCTCATATGGTGATATTCCAGTTCAAATAGTACACACAGAGGGCCTTTAAACTATTACCACTTCACATTTAATAATCGTAACGTGTTCCGAAATCAAACTGTCACCTTCAATAAACCACAACCCTCTCGTCTGAACATACGTGTTCCAAAATCAAAACTGTCGCCTTCACCAAAAATAAAACCCACTCGTCAGAACATATCGCTCGTGTTTTGTTTTCACCATGACAACCGTAACACCTCTTATCTATACAGATCTAGACAGTATTTTTATTTCACCATGACAACCGTAACATCCCTAGTCTACGCAGATATCGCCAGGGTTTTTATTTCACCATGGTAACCGTAACAATATTCCAGGTTCTCAAAAATAGAAACATATAGTAAAGTTTTTATCCAATTTTTTTTTTTTTAAAAACCAGCTAAAATGTAAAATATACTCTTGTAATTTTCTTTTTATTCGTACTGGTGATATACTTGTAGTATAATTTTTGCATCA
This sequence comes from Halyomorpha halys, assembly GCF_000696795.3. Lineage (NCBI taxonomy): Eukaryota > Metazoa > Arthropoda > Insecta > Hemiptera > Pentatomidae > Halyomorpha > Halyomorpha halys. The sequence goes on along the minus strand of NW_027108805.1, from coordinate 148,285 downwards.
ATAATAACACTCATATCTATCAATAATTAAACATTATCCGTGTTGGACAAGGTTTAGCAAGAAGCCGGAGAGAGGCATATAGAGAGAGGGTAAGGGCTTTTATGTTTAGTGATTGGGTTAATATTACAGTAAGGGCAAAGTTAGCTGCGGTCCTCGGGAACACTCTCATTTAATTCCATATTTAGCCAGCTCCGCTTAACTTGCTCTCACAAGCCAATGTCCGTTTAATAAATTATTAATGAGGAAAAATTCAGATTAAAAAGTTTAATTAGATACAACTTAGAGGCGAAGCTTCCATCCACAAGCTCATTTTAACCAGTGCCGATTGTTATAAAACTAATAGTACAAGAGCTTAAGAGGAGAAAAAAGGCAGTTATTTCATCCCAATTTTTTATTAGTTTAATGGAAATTATGTATAATTACTAGTCTAAATTGATGAGTCTGCCAAGTATAATTAGGGAGAATAAAATTTTGTGGTTGTTTCAAAACGTTAAAAAAAATTAATTTTTCTTTCGGAGCTCTACATCCTTAAAACTACCCAAAAACACTAGAAAACCTATGAGAACATCATTTAAAGTAAAGTAAATGAACTAAAATAGAGAGGTAATTAGTTCGGATTGAGGAAATTGCTCTGTATTTGCTGTGCCCGCGGTTAAAAACCATATCTCATGGTGTACTTATTTTTTCGACAGAAAAACACAATACCAAAGGGACTGGCTTGGAGACTTATGAGTTTAAGTAAACAAAAAAGCCATTCCAGTATTAAATAGATTAATTTAGTGAGCTTATCAAATATTCGCCCATTCAGGCATCATCAGAACAGTATTTTACAACTGAAAAAACACACATATAATAAAAGCATTCACTATTCCGAAACAAATCAAGACCACCTACCTGTTCAAAGCGAACGGTTGAACAGAAGGCAACAATGAAGCAGAAGAGTGAAGGAGTGGGGAGCAGGTGGCCAGCCGTTTAACGGCTATATTTCTATTTCAAATACGTCGCGTATATCGGAAGTAGTCATAAAGATATGACGAAAAATGAAACTATTTGTTCTTCTTTTTTTGACCGCAACCCTGACCATCTACTTATATTTAAATCTTTACGGTCAACTATATATACATATATAAAATACAATTTTTTTTTAACAACTGATAAATACGGTTTTTTTCTTTATATAATTTTAAGATTGATCCTTGATCTTAATTTTTTTTTTCCGTAAATAACAAAACATCAACACGGGCCCACCAATCTAATAATATTGGGAAAGGAAGAAAGGTGATAAGTCAAATATTTGTGATGATTTTTCTTATACTGTCCATCTTTGAATTATATTTAACCCCCACAAATACTTAAGGTACGTATTTCTTCTTAGGCTCGATCAAAGCTGCACATCCGTGTGCATCCTCCAATTACCTCGACTGGTTATGAGGAAGTTCTTGACGGACTAAGAAGAGCCGCCCCTGAAGTGCTGATGATAATAACAGTGGTGCGAGGATGATGAGCGCTAGTTGCGGTCGGGCGGGTGTAATTGTGCCACTGGCTCTGTTATCCCCTGAGACCTCCTCTCATCAAGGCCATTATGGACCAACTGTTGATATCCAGCTGGGGAAAACCATTCTAAAATCGCTGGGTAATTTCGGGATGAGCATCACTGGCGTGTTTAGCCGTACTTTCCTTTTTTTTTTTTCATTACTAACATGTGAAGAAATTCTCCACCTTTTGCTGTCTATTTTAGGATATAGGCACATTTTAGGATGGACATATTGTTCATGGATAAAATTTGACGGAATTTATTTTATTTTATTTATTTATTTAAGTGTTTCACCACTAGGGCCATTTTTCATTGAGTTTACAAAGTTAGTAGATAACAATTGACATATTAACAAAGTTACAAAGTGAGAAAGTTACAAATTAACAATTACAATTACAAGTTACATTACATTACAATTACAAGTTACAAATTTACAATTACAATTACATATTTACAATTATGATTTACATTTTTAAAAGTTGCAATTAGATTTGAGGTAGTTAGTAAATTGCTATAATGAATTTTGCATCCACTTATTTATTGCTGAACAGTTAGACTATATGTGATCGTAAATATTAGTGTTTTTTAGAAAGTGAAAAAGTTTTGTTATTGTAGTGGGATCTTCCCTCAACATCTTCTGTAAATCTGAAGAGAACCGGTGTGGTTCGTGAGCAATACATTCAGTGAGAATATGCCTAACGGTGAGATCGTTTCCGCAGAAGCGACCCGTCGGTGCATTTTCTCTTTTCATGAGATGACCGTGAGTGAGTCGAGTATGGCCTATCCGAAGACGGGTTAATACCACATCTTCTCTCCGTAGCAGATTCAAGTTTCTGGTTGGACGTTTCACTGTATGTTGGACCATTCTAAACTTGTCTTCTCTCATAGTGAACAAAGGTGAATTAGACGAAATGAACAACATTTGTATGAAGTGCAACTTTAACAGAAAGCCTGGTTCTACCCCACTTCAAAATGCTGGTTGGGTTAGTTTTAGTAGGCTTAAAAAATTTATTACAAAGGAAATATAACATAAATTGACAGAAAAATCTATTAACTAATTTACACATGGTTTTAGGGGTGGTATGGGCAGCTGCCCCCCTAGAAGTGATTAATTTATTAAAAAGTTTTTTTCACTTAAAGTCGATATTTGGGAAATTTTATGGCTAACGAAAAACAATATTTTAAATCTTCATGTATGTTGTGTAAACTGATTTCATAAAATAGTTTCCCAAAATACAAAAAGTATTGTAAGGAAACAATGTTCATCAAAAAATCTGTAGAAATAGATTTAGCTAAAGCTTAACACGAATATTTTAAAGAGGTTTTATCTATAATCATTTTACAATAGTTAAGTAAACTATCAAAATATTCAGTCCCGTACGCAGATTCTTGTCAATAACCCTTTGTGTTTTATGAACTTTTGATGTAGGTTGAAGTAGAACAACGCATGTAAGTGTTTGCAGAAATAGTATTTGATTCGCTACAACATACACTGCACTGAAATCTCACCCTGAACTGTGGCATTCTCTAGCGGATAATAGATACAAATAGAAAGTATGCCCTTGTTGGGAAATCTATTCAATGTGTAGACAGACATCTGTGTTGCGGCACAGCCGAGACCAATAGAAAGGAACCTACTCGATGGATCCGCAGATATAAATTTGCTTAATTTAATTAATTTTTTTTCTTTTAATTAATTTTACCTTTCGAAAGGTGTTGAATTTACCTGAAATTTCTTTTCCTGGACACCGTAAGTTACGAAACTTCCTCGCAGTAATATTGCTTATATGATTTAGGGTTATATCTCGACCCTGGACTGACAATTGAATTGAACGGTAAAGAAAAACTAATGTCATGGGAACATACAATTGTAACATAGTTTGACTCTGGGATATCTATGTCGAAAGCTATGTCTATACAATTCTATGCATTTCAAATGTTCGATTTCACAGTCTAGGTATATTTTATCTCTATTAAATTCTCCATTGTGCTGTGGTTTTCGTCTTTATTTAAGATAATTATACCATTGTAAACTCCATGGTTCTTATCCTATAATATGTTTACTCAACACATATTAAATAAAATTGAAATATTCATTTGTTGGATTTTGTAATATTTTTATATTTTACCTCCATGAAACGACATGAATAAAAATTGTATATGATTACTAGTTACTTCTAAGTGGTAAATCATAATTTCTATTATATAAAAACTGGTAGCCAATTCTATGTTATGTGGAGGTGTTGATAGCTTACCGTACGAGAAGATGGTCAGAGTCCTATCAGCAAAGATACACAAATAAAAAAAAATTCTTTATTTGTGCTGACGTTTTGACCTAAATTTCAGGCCTTAGTCAGGGTTGAAAAGCAATACGAGATATCAACCTTAATTAGTTAGACATAAAAATAAGAAAATGATAAATGAAATTAGAAATGTACATTGCAATAAATTATGTGGGTAATAGTTGATTGATACTAATTGAAGATAAAATATAATATAATATATACAGAGTAGTTCAAGTAAATAAATATAATAAAAAGTCTAGAAAAATTTTTTAATTATGAATAATAGAATTAAGATAATAAAATATCTAAGTAATGTCTAAAATCTAAAAATAATGAAAGACAATTTAAATTAACACAATGAAATGGATACGAAATGTATATATGATACTATGGGAAAGGAAGAGAATGAAATTTATATTACAATGGATAAAAGATTTTTTCTGTTTCTCTGAATTAAGGCTGTTATTTGGTTTTGTTTTTTTACCCCTGATGGGGGCCTGAAATTGAGCACGAAACGTCAGCACAAATAAATAAATTTTGCTTATTTGTATATATTTGCTGATCGCACCCCATCTTCTCATTTCTAAGTTAAATCAATAGAAAATTTTTGATCAAAACCTAAGCGATTTTAACGATAATTTAAAAAAATGGAGCTTTAAGTAAATAATAAATTAGGAGAGGATGATAGAACTTTTCCCGTTGCTTATAAACAAAACTTAAGATTAACACATTAATCCTTGGATATATCGGTTATTTTTCAGTTTTAATGGTTTTTTAATTCAATAATATTTTTATTAAGTATAATTATAAATCCTTATATTTTTATCATTTTATTTTATTACGAGTATTATAAATTAATTACTACAGAAAAACCTAGAACTGTAGTCGTGGATAACTCAAATTAATTAATTAAATATCTATATTATGGATATCTTTAAACATTATAAATAAAATTAAATTAATTAGGTGAATTTTATTAAATCAATTTTTAACGCACAAATTATGAAATAATAAAAAAAAAAAAATGAAATTCTAGTTTGTGGGTATTTGACAAAGCAGTGTCTGTAGCCATGGGGAGGAGATGGATTTACCATCTACATTAATACTGACAGAAATGATTTATTTATACAATGTTGATTTTTTTTATTTTTACATTAATATTTTATCAATTTTTCATTTATTTATTTTGTTTCAGGTGAATTTTACGAAGTTTTGTTCTTTCTCCTTATTAAGTGTAGATGTAAACCATTTAAACCGTATGTATATAAGTATATTTTTTTTATTTTGTATAGATAAATTGACAATAGTATTTTATTTCAGTATTTATGTATGTATATACTATGTAATCTGCTGTTTGGCGAGGCTCAGAGGTAATGCTTAGTGCTACTGACTCCTAGGACTCGGGCTGGAATCCGGTTGTGTCAGATAGTTATTTATTCTGTTACTGCAGTCTTGAGTCAACTCGGTGAGTTCGGGATCCTCATAAAGTGGATACCCTCATAAATTGAGGAAAAATCTGGCGGTCTATCCTGTTTCTGACCAAATCACTTCCTTGCACAACCTTTGGTTAAGTAAAAGTACTTCCTTACAAAGCTACTGGAGCCGTAAATTTATTTATTACTTTATGTAATCAGTATTCTTGTATGCTATGTTAACTAGTGAAAACACACTAAAATTAATAAATGCATCTCGTGCATCTGGTTGTGGATATTTATTTCTCTCGAAGAATTTCAGTCGGTTTTAAATTAGCTAGTTCTACTTTTTATTTGTTTTATTATTATTATTATTTATTTAATTTTTTTTTTACGCTAGCTTAGTTGAATTTTTTTCTTTTCTCTCTTGTAAATGCAATAGAGTTATGATTTTCATTGCCATTCTTCAGCAAGAACTATTTTTAAAATTTTAGTCTTAGATAAAGAAATATAAATTGTATTACTGTTGCTAATTTCCTAAAAATTCAAATTATCTACACATTGCAAATATATGTTAAAATTGTTTATAACTTAAAGAAATCCTAGAACATTTAAATTAGGTTAGTTTTTGTTTTGGACGTTTCTCGAAGTTCTAAAATAAAAATAATGAAATTCTGGAAGGAAAGGTTACAAAGATTCCCAGAAAATCCACTAGAAGCTCCTTTGCATTAACCAGATAATATGAACTTTCTATTGGGTTGATCGCAATCGTATACATCTATTCATATAACATTTAGCATATTAAAAATATTTATATTTTGGCATTGAATACCCCTAATGAATGTGATAAGTGGAGTTTTCAACTCTCCTTCAATAATTTATAAAATAAGGAGAAGATAGTCGGGGGTACAATCAGCAAAAAATAAACAATAACTTATTTATTGGTGCCGACGTTACGACCTAAATTTTAGGCATTCGTCAGGACTGAAAAACGCGATAACAACGGTAATTCCGATAAAGATAGGAATAAAAGGAAAATAATAAACAAAACTAAACTTAGAAATGAACATAACAATAAATTAAGTAGATAGTAGCTGGTAGATATCATTAGTAGTAAGAATTATACAAAATAAATGACAAAAAATATATAGTATTCATAAGAAATAAACTTAGAGAATGGCGTGGAAAAAATGTAAATGATGATATGTAATTAATATCTATAATAATGAAAAACGATTAAAATAAACATAATGAATGATAAAAGAAAACGATATAATTTAATAGGGAAGAAAGAAAAAAAAAGTGTTACAATAGATAAAAGACGCACAGTAGTATAGATGAGATAAAGATAAACTGAAATAAATATAGTGTCTGGAAAAAGTAAATAAGAAAGAACAAGGAAAGAGAGATATGGAGAATGGGTAAGAACGTAAAAAATATAAGAAACGAAACGTAGACTTACATGATCCTGAAGAAGGTCTGCCTGGAGTGATTGGGCCCGGAAGAAAGCATGCAAACATACGTTGAACCAAGCGGAAACAATAATTTTTGTATTAATTATTTTGTATAATTCTTACTATTATAATATTATATTTGATTAATTATTTATTATATGATTGTTTGAGAGTGGTTTATTTTATTTTTAATATAATAAACAACAATTTCAAAAAACAATTTTGATCCATTTAACTTTCAACTTTTATTCTTAAATAAATCTCCAACGTTTTGGCCCTCAGGCCATTCTCAAAAACACAACCTTCAATATTGATGTCATTGTTTTTAATTTCAATTTGCAGGCTAAGTTTAAAAATACTTTTATACAAACAAACTTCTCCTTTTTCACTTATATTTATCACTTAAAACAGATTATTATTATATTTCATTTTCTATTGTTCTTAATAGATTCTATCTACTTGTATTATTATCTATCATCTGCTTAATGTATTTTTGTTTGTTTGTTTATTATTTTAATATTATGAGGATATTAATCTACGATAAACTATAAACAACTCATAATTGATAATGATGAGAGTCAAGAGTGGAACTAGACCTTGGACGACAAACGACTAGATATCGCGTGAAAGTGTGCACTAGGTCACATAAGCCACTGTTGAGCCGACATGATACTGTGTCGTCCTTTACCAGTGAGCGATACGGCAGCTTCGAATCGATTGCGTTTACAGTCCATTGACGGGTAGAGAGCATTGCATTTATCATTTAGCTGCTGATTCATTCAGATAAAATATCGCCCGAGATCTTGTGTTCTAAATATTTCGATGCTTGTTTGAGGATTTTAGTTATTTTATCCGACAAGTCCTACGTACCTAGTCTAAATATAAAGGCATCGTGAACTAACGGACTAGGATGTTGAAGCAGAGCCGAATGAGCGATGTGGCCTGACAGGCTGGAGTACAGGCAGTAATGAATGGCCCGGTGTAGTCTGGCAGTGGGCCATCTCTGTCTCTAGTGCCTGTCTAGTACTCTAAACTGTCTGTACATATATTTCTCTAAATACATGATTAAGAATAATAAGTAAATAAAATGTAGTATTGGAAGAAGATAGTTGATTGTAGGAAGATAGTCCGGTTGGCGGTCAATAAAGGTATTCAAAATAGTAGAAAAAAACGTTTTAATGTTAACCGACTTTTATCCCCACTTCACAGGGCTAACTGAAAAACAAGATAAAAACATTGTAAGAACATTAGAATAAATATACAGAGAAAGTAAAAGTATGCAAATATAT
>NW_027108805.1:132137-139340 GCF_000696795.3 Halyomorpha halys | reverse complement strand
TATTATAGGAAATAATAATAAGCTTAAATTAAGTATAAGACTATTTTTTAAATATTTATTGTTGTATATTTATTCTAATGTTATGTCACCTCTTACAATGTTTATATTTTGTTTTTCATTTATCTCTGACGAAGCCCTGCAAAGTGGAGTAAAAAGTTGGTTAATATTTATTTAGTAAAATTTAAAACTGAGTAAAATAATACAATATACAAGATAATCTTAAGAAGAAACAACCCAATAGTACTTTAATCATTGCTTTAAATTAGAAGATCTTGTTTTCATACTCCGAGCCGTATGAAACTAAGATCTTTCATTCTAGTACAAGAGCCAAATAGGAGAAAAAAAGCAGTTATCTCACCCCAATTTTTGATTACTTTAATGAAAACGATGTATAATTACTAGTCAAAATTGATGAGTCTGCCAAGTATAGGTAGGGGAAATAAAAAATGGCGACTGTTTCAAAACGAAGAAAAAAAAAATTTCATTTGGAGCTCTATATCATAAAAAGTAGCAACGACATAAAAAAGCCTAAGATAAGGTCATTTAAAGTAGAGTAAATTTTCTAAAATATGAGCCCTAATAGAGTTATTTACGTTAAATAGTTCTTTTTAAAAAGCAACATTTCATAAAAATGTTGTATGGGACGTACTGAAAGATCAGTCGTTAGTGAATTTATTTTGAAAAATCTATAACTCAGGAACCATTTGACGTACAGATGTCTATTAGCACTCAAATTAAAGCAATTTTGATGAGCTATAAAGTAGTTTATTCTGTTTATTTTCCTAGGAATAGTACTTTTCATGAAATTTGCTAAATTAAATTGATTTATAGTTGTTCGGACAAATTTCCATTTGCCGAATTTATATTCATATGTATGATATTCACAAAAACTTCTACCCCTACGAATATAAATGTCATATACTACTTTATAGTAAGTTAAATTTCCTTTATTTTGAGTGTTGGCAGACATATGTGCGTCTTATGGACCTAGAGATATATTTTTTCTAAAATCTGACATTTTCTACGAACAACTAGAAACATTTTGTGAGTTTATTTTGTCAAATATAAAAAAAACTACTACTCCTACAAAGATAAACACAATTGACTATTATGTAGTAAATTTAACTAGTTTTAATTTGCCCGCTGGCAGACATCTGTACGTCAAATGTTTTCTGAAATGAAGTTTTTTATAAATAAAACTTATTGTCTGAACAACTATAAATCAATTTATTTTAGAAAATATCATGAAAACTACTCTTCCTACGATGGTAAATGTCAGTAACTTCTTTATAGCCCATTAAACAAGCTTTAATTTGAGTGCTAATAGACATCTGTTCGTCGAATGGTTATTGAGATATAGATTTCTCAAAATAGATATTTCAGTACATTTTTAGGAAATGTTGCTTTTTAAAAGGCTATATCTCGAGAAGTATAGGACGTAAATAGCCCTATTATAGCTCATATTTCAGCAGATTTACTCTTCTTTAAATAATGTTTTTTAGATTTTCTAGTATTGTTGATAGTTTTTAAGATATAGAGCTCCGAATAAAAAATTAATGGTTTGAAACAGCCGCCATTTTGTATTCCCACTACCTATACTTGGCAGACTCATCAATTTTGACTATTAATTATGCATAGTTTTCATTAAAGTAATCAAAAATTAGGGTGAGATAACTGCCTTTTTTTCTTCCCGGCTTTTGTACTATTCGGTTCATTTTTGGGTCTTAAAACACAGGGATGAATTTACGTATTTAAGTATTGATGTCCGCGCTGCAATCTTTAAAACCCAATTTGAATCATCTCGATCCGGGAATTTACCTGTCAGAGTTTTTAAATATTTCAATTATTTGAATACATTTTATTATAACTGCAATAATAATTTAAGAATCAAAATTGTGATTCGTCACTTCTCCATTAAATGCTCTGTTTAGTCAAAATCGTCTCCTTATAGCCGAAAAAGGCTTATAGTTCCGTAATATATTATATATATGCACGGTTTACCTTCCTACTCGAGGTTAGGACGCAGACAAATTCCAAGAACCTTATATGTCCCCGATGACTTCAGCCGGTGATTCAGAAGCTTGCAGCTTCTAAGTGTTGGAGTAAGGTCTTCCGATCTGTTTCCACCTTAGTCATCCACTTTCTAAACTTGCGGTATACATTTCCGTTTTTATCTGACAAAACTCGTTACCTTGCAAAGTCAATACAGTACTTTTATTTTCACTTAAATATTTATGAAACATAAATATCATGGGTAAGTATTATCATTGTTGGAAATTTAAATCCTATATTTCTACCACATGTCAAATAACCATGTATTGCACAACAGTCTGTGTGTGTTTGGCCGATATTGCTGCCTGTTATTTCACATCGACTATTTTATTAAAATCTATCTCCCGAAAGTGTCACTTAATATCAAAACGATACAACTTATTTAGTATTTTCTCGAAAATGGCTTTAAAAGTTTCGAATAAATGGTAAAACCCTGATATCAGGAAAAGTTTTTTTTTTTTTTACAAATTATTTCCTTATTATAGCTGAATCACAATACACCGTTAATAATACAAAAGAAAGCTTGTTTACTTCAGGTTTTAAAAATTTTAATTGACCAGAAAGTATATCTTGTGTATTTTCTCTAATTTACAATAAAAAAATAATGTTTTCATGAAATAACATTATCAATATCATTTCCTAAACATAAGATTTAAAATAAAGTAATTTTTGCATTTTTGTTTTTTCTCAGCTTAGTCTCGATTTTTTTCAATGTAGAATCACTCTATCTCGTCAGGTGGAAGAAAGGACACTACGGGATAGAGTACGGTACCATACGATCTAACCTGGGAGTCAAACAGCCTGAGAGCATCCTAGAGGGGCACAAGCTAAGGAGGTTCGGACACTTCCTTCGGATGGACCAGAAAAGAACTGCCAGGAAGAGGTATGAGACTCGCGTGAAGGGAAGAAGACCAAGAGGAGAGTGCATTTCCTGGGAGAAGAGTCTTAAGGAGGCGTTCAGGAGGCGGGATATGGACAGGAAGAGAGATAGTCCAAGAACAAGACATCTGGTCCAGACTATAACACTGCGCAAGCGGTAAAGGGGATAAAATGATGATGATGATGTACAATCACCAAAATATTTTTGATCACAACCAAAAGCTCTGCTCTACAACATAATTCCAAAGTCTCGGTGAGAGTCAAACTGAAGTTGAAAATTCACTGTATGTAGCTATCTGTCATGAAAGAACTAGGAGATCACAAGAACCCTAGAAGATAAAGTGAAATATTTTTTATCTAGGTTTCGGTAGTGTTTATACAACCAATCATGAATTGTGAATAAAATGCTGTGTCTTTTAGCAACCTGATGTATTTGGGCAGCATTGTCGAATAATACATACCTATCTTAAATACCGTAGAGTTTGTCTAATATATTGATAACAATTACAATATTTATGAAAGTTATTGAGGTACCATCGTTTTATATTTTTCCATTAAAAATAAATGTTTACTGTCCTTATACAGTGTGTTCCTGATATCCCCTGTGTTTCTTATACAGCAGTTTCCTGAATTCCTAAAATGGTTTTGATCATTGATCTACAATGGTTTTGATTCGCTGTTTGGAGACCTGATATTCAAAAGGTGTACCGTATATGAGCTGATCATGTATTCTTAGATCATTTTTCAATTGAAGAAGAACCAAGGTCTCTGCCTAACTGCTGTGTCGTCGGTGATAATTTCATATTCCTTCTACTATTAGCCAGTTTCATCACGTAATTGTACCTTCGATGATCATAATTAGAAAAATTAATACATAATAAATATTTACGAAAAATTAATATTTTAATTATTTTTGGTGAGGTGTAGATTGTTGACCGTAGATTACTGATTGGTGAGGTGTAGATAGTTGGGGGGAGGTGCGTTAATAAAAAAACAAAAGAAAAACATAAATAAACCAAAAAAAAATGTATTTATTCCGACGTTTCAGGTCTTCATCAGGGCTATATAACAAAAGGCTATATAACAAAGAACAACTACATGTCATATTGGAATTTGTATAATTCCAAATTTGTTTGTATACTATTTCTTCTCAATTTTATGTTTCTCTAAATTATGGTTGTTATTTATTTTGTTATATAGCCCTGATGAAGACCTGAAACTCAGGTCGAAACGTCGACATAAATAAATATTTTATTGTTTATTTATGTTAATCTATAATTAAATTATTTTCGAAAACCATAGAAATGTTTGCCGACATATTAGGTCGGGGGCCTTGAGTTATCCACGCCTTGTTCACCGTCGGTGTTGATGTGGTTGGTTGATCTTGTTGCCCAATTTCTCTAAGCTTATCCAGCCATAACCTTTGTATTCATTGCATGTTTAATGTTTTAATTTGACATGCTTTTTCCTGCAGATTTGGGTTTTCGGTAGTGTTTGTTCTTATCTGATTGTGTTATACGGGTCTTTTGTAATTCTATCCTTGCTTTTCACAATAAAATTGGGAATTTAAATTGAAATCAAAATTATTTGTATCTTAACCAGTTTGAGGTGAAATTATTTTGATTGCAAAGATCTCTAATAGTGTATCAAATATCAGAAAGACCTTTAAAATTAGATTATTATAATTTTTCAAATTATAGTCCTAGTCCCAGCACAGGTCATAACTGTCATAAAAAAATCAGACGCATGCTCTGTACTGAAAATATTTATTACATCGAGCCAATAAATCGTAATAGTAATAGCAATAATTATTTTATTATCACTCAGCCTAATTTTGGGTGTTCTGTGTGAAAAAAATAAGAACTTTCGTAGATTTAATTGCTACCTAATGTTTTTAAGGTCATTTTTGATGAAGTTTAGTTCATTTTAAAAGATTAGTCCTTTCATACCAATTATGGATATAAGTCTCAGCAACGTTTTTACTTGTTTGACTGATGCTAGAATTTATTTTTTTAATAGAGCAAGACAAAAAGTAAAACCCCATCCACGAAAATTTCCTGCCAAACTAGTCCAATTATTGAGGACATAGAGGGATAAATATACAATGTTTTTTTTTCTTTTTCTTTTTTCAAGACTCCCATTGAAGTCCTTTACTGCCTAACCATGGTGGGGGGGTTAAGTTTTTCATTTTGTGGGACTGCCACTTAATGGAAAAAGTCAATGGCCCAAGCCGGATTAGAACCGGCGCCACTGGCAGATCTCAGATTGATAGACCTGCGCCTTTCCACCTGAGCTACGGACGCCCCTATATAAAATGTTCTTGAATTACTATCCCAAAGCCATGAATTTTTAACAATAAAAAATATAAAATTGTCTTTTGAACGAGTGAACCATTTTTTTTTTTCGTAGAATTTAGCCCTCAATTGCCTGTGCACTGAATAACTGCCACCCTATTGTTGATAAACGTGTTTTCAAAATAAAGCTAAATGTTCTATAGCAATTATGATGAAACTTGCCTAAACCCTTCTTAAAGAAAAGTTCTCTTACGTTTCTTGTTTAAAGTAAATCCCAGAGAAAAAAAATCACGAATAAAAAACTTTGTGTGTTACTAATAAAGCATTCATGCCATGGTATATTTTTTTTATAACCGATTTAACAGGTATTCAAATTCCCTAAATTTTTTTTTTTTTAATATCCTCGAAACCGGACCATTATTAGCTAAGATACGGTGTTTTTTTCTTTATACCCATGTTTTAAAAGTATGTTTCTGTGGAAACCCGTTAACTTTTATTTTAGTTTATCGGATAATTCTAAAACTGAACATGTTCTAAAACTTTCTAAATGTGAATTTGGAATTTTATGCGATAATAAATATTAAAAAAAAAAAATAATCTGACTGATAACAGTGAAGATACAGAAAAATATATACCGTGTTAAAAAAAGTCGTACAAGTGGGCACAACATGTATTTATTGTTTGTAATTTACTTAAAATAATAATTTATTATAAACTTTAAATAATTAACGTAAATAATAATAACGTGATTTACACAGATAATTTATATATATTAGATGATCAATTACATAAATAATTTATATTATAACACAATAACATAAATATAAAAGGGAGATTATCCGTGTGTGGTAAAAAAAAAAAAATATTTTTTTAGAAAATTGATTTTTGTTTTTGGTTACTTTTATTAAGCCCTGATGAAGCCCTGCAATGTGGTGCGAAACGTTGCCTTACATTAAATAGTTTAATTACTATTTGAGTTTTATTTTTTAAACGGACCTGTCCTATCTTCATTTTATACATTACACACGGTCAATAAACGATCATCCAATAGAATAAACAATTTATTATTTCCTTAATATAATTAATTAATATACCATATATAAATTTCGATACTTTTTTTGTATATTGTATAGGTCTAGGATTCAGTTTTTGTTAAGGAAGTATTGTATTTCAACGATTACCCTAATGTCTGGTCAGCCTACAGTCATGTACGATCGCTAGATTTTCTCTCTGGTCATTGAAGGATCTGGTGTCCACTTGATAGAGGCTGACTATTGACGTGGAGGTCTCCTGACCACAGGGTCAATCCATGCCTGATATAATAGTATAATTAAATTAATTTACTATCTACCACTACCAGACTTCGACCGAGCCCGCGATTTCCAGTGAGTTACACCTACTTAAAAAAAAATATAGGTGATACAGAATTTTACTGTACTTATGAATACGATGTATCAGTGAATCATCATGGTTCAGTTAGATATTCTCTAAAATTAGCTATTAATTCTCCTTGGTTACGGATGACCCATTCCACGGTTCCCACCATAGCAAATGGTAAGGCCAGGTCGAAATCCACGGTGTAAACTGCCATTTTAGCAATAATATCTGCTTGGTCATGCCGGATGGGTTTTAGATTTTTCAGTTGGATAAACAATATTCCCCAACCCTGTTAGCCGAAACAGTTTGGTCTGCTTGGTATTAGATTTCGATTCGGTTGATGACTGTCCAGTTTATGTGACTGGGAGCGGAACAAGATTTGTCTATTGGAAAAATTTCTTACCTTTTCTTTTTTTTTCTCAAGCTTTATATTTGTAACTACCGTAGACGACTGTGGCTGGAAAAATCTAAAGACCATTAATCCAGAATTTTATTGAACACTATACTCAAGGTGTTAGTTTTCTAGTGCAGACTTCATTCTGCTTTTCGACGTCATTAATTGCACTGAATTTTCTATTCTATCCCCAAGAATAAAAAAAAT
>NW_027108805.1:124673-132087 GCF_000696795.3 Halyomorpha halys | reverse complement strand
TTCATTGAAAAGTACTTTTCAAATCTCACTCACTCACTGTTGGGCGCTACAGTCCTTGCAGGACCTGGGCCTCTTCCCCATCCCTCGCGGTCTCCAGCAAGATTCCTCCAATTTTCAACTCCCATTCCTCTCAAATCGTCCTCCAAATCATCCAGCCACCGACTCCCGGGTCTGCCCCTTTTCCATTTTCCTCCTGGTGCACCATTTAGCATCCTTTTAGGCAGCCTGCAGGGCTGCATCCTTTCAACATGTCCCAACCATCTTAGCCTGCTCTTCTTAATAGCACAGAGGATATCAGGCATACAATTCCTTTATTTCGTCATTGCTTCTGATTCTCCACCTGTGCTCCTCTTTAACGGCTCCAATGATCTTTCTTAGGGCTTCACTCAACAGACTGAAATGTGCCTGGACCAATGTGGAAACCTTATCACCGGGGCTGAACAAATCAAGGAGATGTGGCTGCATTACTTTAAGCAGATCCTAAACCCCGAGACAAGCAATATGTACTTCCACCAGGATTACCAATCTAATAATGAAGAGGATATTGATGAGGAGGTACCACCGGACAGGGAAAAAATTATGGACATAACTTGGTCCCTGGAAAATAATAAGTCTCCAGGGGCCGATGAAATCCCTTCAGAATTAATTTAAAAAAAATAAATTACTTTTAAAACAAAAATGTTTATTGAAAGATTGCTGATTGACCGTGTGTATTAATAAATGGAATTTGGTCCCGGTGCGGTCAAATTAAACTCAAATAGTAATATTTTGTACTATTTTTATTTGAACCAACGTTTCGCCCCACGTTGCTTACGTCTAGTTACATAATTTGTCACAATTTTGTTAATTTTTAAAACTTTTAATTTTAGATCAACTAATACTATCAACTGCCATATAAACAAACTATTTTTAACCTTCTATACACTCAGCCAGTACACTAATAATTAATTTATTTCAAGTTGCATTTTGGTCTAAATTTTATTTTATTATTAAAATTAATTGTAAATAGCGACATAAAATTTTTCCCGTATTTTTCATAAATTTATTTTACTTAAAATCTGTACACAATGTTGTTTCAAATTCCTTGTATCTGTTTTAAAATACTGAAATCCTAACTATCTTTTCTTTAATTTTTTGTGAGTAAAAAATAATTATTTTCAGTATTTTTTTATATAATCTTTTACTTTCATGAGACTGGTCATTATTGTTTAAATAAAATAAATTTTATCCAATTTGTTTCAAAACAATCTATATTTCTTTTTAAGTCCAACGTTTCGTCCAATGTGGCCATCTTCAAGGACAATCTTAAATACAATGTTACATTCACATCAGTTTTAAAAAACATGTAATTTTAGTAGAAATTACCCTATTTTATTAAATGTTCACATTACACTAAAACTTTTAATCATAGTCAATTTACACTGTTATACAACATGTATATGTGTATATTATTGTGATAATGCTGTGCTTATGATAGTGTAAATAGACTGTGATTAGAAGTTTTAATGTAATGTGAAGATTTGACAAAATAGGGTAATTTTACCTGAAATTATATGTTTTTAAAAATGATGTGGATGTAATATTCTATTTAAAATTGTCCTTGAAGATGGCCGAATTGGCCGAAACGTTGGACTAATAATACCAATTTATGTATTTGCTTATGGGGCAACCCCA
This sequence comes from Halyomorpha halys, assembly GCF_000696795.3. NCBI lineage: Eukaryota > Metazoa > Arthropoda > Insecta > Hemiptera > Pentatomidae > Halyomorpha > Halyomorpha halys. Next base: position 130,413 of record NW_027108805.1, on the reverse strand, counting down.
GGACAAATAGTGTTAGCCTGTGAAATACATGGAATAGATAATCGATTGTCGTAATTTTACTAAAATTACGAGTTAAAGATCGTTTCTATAAACTAATAACAAACAATGGGCTATCCACATTCGTTAGAATAAAACAGTAAACCAAAAACGTCACTTCATATTTAATAATATTAAAAAACAAAAACTATACCACCTTTTGGGACGATAGGTGTCCAGCTCTAAGCATAATGTTTTGGGTTACATAATAAAAACAGTTTAAGGTCCAATCCTGAGGGTATAGACAGAAATGCATACAAAATAGGATAATTTTACCTGAAATTATATGTTTTTAAAATTGACGTGGATGTAATATTGTATTTAAGATTGTCCTTGAAGATGGTCGAATTGGCCGAAACGTCAAAGTATTTAAAACAATAATAACCAGCCTAAAGAAAAAGGGAAGGTTTATATAAATAAAATTATTCATTTTTGTTATTTATTTCTTTATAAATAATATTTATTAATGAACCTCTACGTTGACAATTATTCTAATCTGCTGAAACCCTAATGAGTTTCTCTTGAATTTACTGAGGTATAAAGTGGCCGGGTATAAATTTAGTTGAGCTTGGTTGAGTGGGGCTTCGGACTATGTAATTCCACTTTCGGTGTAGTATAAGACCGTCTCATACTAACCTTATACTTAACAATATTAAAGGCTATACTGTACATCATGATTCATTAATTGTATATTTTTCTTAGTTTCACCTCTCTTTATGCTTCTATTTACATATTAAATCCTGTATAATAGACACATCATTCTGCAATCTTCTTGAAAAATACTGAACAATAGAGTTTTCTCGCTAACCAAGGCCGACAGGAAATTACACCAAAAAGCTATGCAAATTATAAAACATTTTTTCCATCCTTTATGTTTTTTTCCTCCACGATAAGAAAAAAATATTAATGGTGTGAACCCGAATTAATTTTTCATTCATTAGATTGGCATGCAGAGGTGCTGCCACTGTATTCATTAATTTAACTATGCTCTTAGAAAGAGGTTCCTTCAATGACCAGGATGAAACAGATAACAACTTTGACGTAAGAGTGGTTTTCCCCGAAGGATAATCCATTTTTAATTTTTGGAACGTCATAAACCAACCGACTGCCCTACAGTCTCCTTTAATAATGTTCCTCTTACCCCTGTAGAACAGATCCGCTATTTTGGACTACATCTGGACAAACGACTAACCTGCAATCCTCACACAAGACTGAAAAGACAGGAAACTGTACGTCGATTTCGACTATTACAGCACTTACTGGACAGTTAAAGATTGATCTACATGACAATTATAGGGCCTTTCTGGACATATGGAGTAGCTTTGGGGCTCCACTAAACCTTCAAATTCCTCTCGTATCCAACCTTGCGATCTAATATCTTCAATGTTCCTTACTTTGTCACAAATAAAATCATCCATAAAGACCTTAATGATCCACATGTAGCCGAACCAGATATCAATTCTTCCATTATAAACTCCCTAGCCATCAAAACCCTCTTGTTTCTAACCTTGCATCCTCTTCCATTCCTGAAAATCCTCTGAGGCGCCTAAAAAGAAGATGGCCACGAGACCTGCTAATCTAAAATATCATTAGCTACCAATGGGTAGTTTCTCTACACGCCTGTTCTTCTTCTATTCCTGGCAATCCTCCGAGACGCCTGAAAAGAAGATGGTCTCAAGAAATGTTATTGGAGTTCTATCAATGGGTCGATTCTTCACATGTCTGTATCACTCCACTTAATGTGTTCTAATGTAAATATATTTGTATATTGCAATATATAAATACACAAGACAATTTTTTTTTGGAATAATTTTATATTACATCCTCTTAAAAAATGTTTTCGATCTTGTTTTTCTTTGTACACAAGCTTATGTGCGGTAGAAACAGCAAAGCCTTATTTAAATGATAATTTGGATTTGGTACCGATGCAGGCGATTTTTCGGTGTAGAATAGATAGATTAGTCAGGCGGAATTGCTCAATTTAAGTTTAAAACCGTAGATGCATGATAGTATCCATAACTGCCTGGTACGTAACTCCGAAGAAAAGGAAAATACCATTCACTTCTTGGGTACCTATCGTAATGTAATGTAAGAATAAAATATTTTAGGGATCGGACCTGCTCTCCAGAAGAATTACTCAGTTTATCAAAATGCCTTAATGAGAGCTCTTAGCAACTATGTACGACGGGCTACACTGGAAAGAGCTCAGTTGGTTAACATGCGAGGGATCAATGCTATAACACAATTTTTTGATATTATTTTTTGTTTCTCTTAACTTTAAATACCATATTCTAGTTTTAAACTATTGACTTGTTAAAAGAATTGTTTTTAAAACTAATAATTTTTTTTAAATGTATTTTTATTTATGTGTTTTAGTTAAAATTGCACACAGGCTTCGACAGAGAAATATTTTTATATTTTCTGTGTGTTTTTAATTGTTTAAGCAGATTTTTTTATTAAATAAATAAATACATTTAATTCATTCATTCATATTGCATCCTCCATTTTAGAGAATTTTAAAGCTTAGAATTTTCCGATTCAAATCCTATGTGACCTGCATACGTTTTTTTCTTGACAGACATTAACGACCGTGATTTGGATTTCACCTTAAGTAGAAGGATTTCGTTTTCATTCAAAATATAAGGAAGTTAAATTAAATATTGAGCCTTATAAATAGTTTAACTATTTTGTTTTATTTATTTATTATTATTTTATTTGTGCGCCCTCCCCCAGAAGACGGTTTCTGAAACTACCCCTGACCGTATGACCTTATGACTTTAAACTGACCCTATAACCTTCCATGTTGATTTCTAAGACCGTCAGGATGGTGCAGTCATTGCAGTTAAAAACGGTGGTTTTCCCTATCGTTTCGTGGTCCTCCTGTTTCGCCATATTTTTTAACATTTTTTGATCTACCCTATCATTATTGAGTAATCTCGGGTAGCCCAAGAGATTTGGAAACTCCTGATTTCTCTGTACCCTTTACCAACATGCAAACTTCTAATATCCTTGGTTTTCCTTGGGGTGAGGAGAGATTCCTACATTACTTAACATAATAAATATTTCATTAAATTCCATCTGATCAATTTCTTCTCTCTTTTTTTTTAGTAATATTGAATTCTTAGTACATACATTGAGTTTTTTAAAAATAATTTTAAAAGTTTTTATAGGATATTTAACGTTGTTAATGCAAAGTCATGGCGTACGGGAACGATGTTGCAGTCCTAGGATGATACCAATATGACATGGAAAGAATTAGAAAGACTCTAACAAGAGAAGGAGAGGAAATCGGCTTGTAAGTAAATGAAGACACAAAGTATATGATTACATGCCAAAAATTCCAACCTAACAACATGATCTTCGTTGATAGAAAATCGTTTCCGAATGTAGACGTACGAAAATCGTTTCGAATACCTCAGCTCCTCAATAAAATCAACAAATGATCAACGTAAATCCCGAAAAATCTGAAGGTGAGGGTGTACAATTCCATGATAAACCAACTCTGATATACGGCTGCGAGACCTCTAAGAGTTTGAAATCGCGCGATTTGAACGGAAAGTCGTCCGTGGACAGGAGCCATCAGGGTTCAGAGCCCTAACACGTGAAGGAGAAGAACTAACAGTGAACTGCTTGCAGAGACTGTTCAGTCAATATCTAATGAGACCAAAGCCAGGGGTTAAGATGGGCGGGACATAAGGTTCGAAGCAATCCATCAGGACGCCACACAGCTGTGTGCACTAAAGAGCTGCATGCCCAAGACAGGCTAGTTCAGGCTGCCAAAGATTTTTCAAGTACTTAAAAATCAAAAAAAAAATCAACATGCGTGTTAATGGTTATATGACTTTGTAAAAACTTCAACCAATTCAGACAATGTTTTCTGCATAGCAAAAATATGAAATTTCAGAAAAACTATAAACTAAAAATACTTTTGATAGATAAATTTATTTATTGATAGATATTACAATCTGCCACACAGTTGTGGGCAATAGGTAACAGTGATGAATGATCTCATACATACTAAAATAAAAAAAATAAATAAATAAATTAAAAACAAAAAAGGAAAAAAAACTTAAAATATATACAAAGAAAAGAATAGACAAGATGAACATAATCAAACTATCTGTATGAAAAATAAAATAATATATACAATATTTAGACAATCGACCTGAGGATCCCTGAGCCCACTCTATCCCCCACGTGTGAGGGGTAGAGCAGAGCTCAAAAGATCTCAGCGCATCCCTCTCGCCGCATCACTGGTAATGAGCCAGTGGAGGCTGAAACTAAACATAAAGTTGATTATTATAATAGTATTTCAGATGATCATTTCAAATCCACTTAGTCGTGTTCTCTGAGCTACCAAAATAATAAATCCCACTAATTTTTTTTAATTGTTGACAGACCCCCTCCTTCAGTAGGTCAATGCTACAGTTTCGTATTAGCCGAAGTGAAAAAAATATAGCTAATTCACACCAATTTTTCATTACTTTGATGAAATCTGTGTATAATTACTAGTCAGAATTAACGAGAAAAAGATTAATTTATCTTCGGAGCTCAATATCTTTAAAACTACCAACAACCCTAGAAAACATAAAAGAACATCATTTATATAAGAGTAAATTTGCTAAAATCTGAACCCTAACAGACCTATTTACCTTCAATAGTCCCTGAGATATAGCTTTTTAAAAAGTAACTTTTGATAAAAAATGAACTGAGAAATCAGTAGTCAGCGAATTTATTTCGAGAAATCTAAATCTATCTCAAAAGCCATTCTACGTAAATATGTTTATGAGAAATCAAATTAAAGCTATTTTAATGTACTCTAAATTAGTTTATGACGTACGGAGTAGTAGTTTTTATGGTATTTGCTCATATCCAAATCGATATAAAAAATCATCTTTCTTGTTATTTTACTTTATCTATACTAATATTTTGTTCCCTTATCTTCCTGCATCCATAAAGAAGACAACTAAAGCTCTAAAACCCAACTAGAGATCAGGGACAGAACGTAAGCTAGCGCAGTGGTAATCAACTGTAGATCCCATTACAGGACTGTACCCGATGGCTTGGGAGCTCACCTTATTGGGATCCCTGGATCCAACTCATCGGGGATTACTTTCTCTGTACCCGCAGCCTGCACCAGCGAGATAAGCTAGAACTATCGGAAAACTATGAGTTGTTGTGGTCCGGGATAGCTTCTAAATAGCAACAGTCTTACAAGGGCAAAGACCTTCAATGGATGTCTTTCATTTAAATTATTTACTTTAAAATTTAAATTATAGGTTCGATGTAAATTCTTTTTTTTTTTTTTTTTGTTGGTTCCTACTTAAAATTTAAGCTAAAACAAACATATTTTCTCATGCAGAAAAAGAGGTTCCTTCAATCTGTTTTCCAAAATCTCCTGATATCAATCCCATGCACCCATGGGGCTTAGGAAAAAAAAAACTGTCCCTAAGCCTCAAAATATTGATAATTATTTACCTAACTAATTAATCTCCATTACTACAATTTTATATAGCGTTATAAATATATATCTTAAAATATTATAGTTATTGTACTATTGGAATAATACAATAATTATAATATAACTATGCAACATGGGTGACTTTTTTTTTTTTTTTTTTTTTTTTCTTACCTCCTAAAAATTTTTATTTATTTAATACATTACAAATATATAAGACTTACAACTAAGGATATATATACAATT
>NW_027108805.1:114945-124125 GCF_000696795.3 Halyomorpha halys | reverse complement strand
AAAATCAAGTATGAGAAAACAAAACTTAACACACTAAAAGGCAGAAAATAAAGAAGTAAGTTGAGATTAAATAAAGGTCGATAAGAATAAGGAAAAATAGTAATAATTAAAAATAAATAAAGACAAATCAAGACCCCCATCTGCTCCAGGTGGGTGATATCCAAACAAAAACAAAATAAATTGGAAGTATGCGACCGTTAAAAGGTTTTATTTTAGTTTTTTTTATATCTTTACTGAAATTTACAACTGTACAATAATATATTGAGTAAATTTGGTGTATGTTTATAATGGAAGTGATACAGGCGTGTAGGGAAACTACCCATTGGCAGCACTCTAATGACACTTAGCAGGTCTCGTGGCCATCTTCTTTTCAGGCACCTCGAAGGATTGTCAGGAATGGAAACTAGGGAATTGAGTGGTTAGGGAGTTTATAATGGGAGTGATATCTGGTTCGGGCTAGATCGGTTACATAGGGAACATTAAGGTCTTTATGTATGATTTTATTTCTGACAAAGAATTCAGGATTTTACGAAGGATTTTGGATTGAATACGAGAATGGGGAGCCCCAAAAAGGCAAAAGTAAGCTTATATTGAGCTGAAAGATAAAAAATGTCTTAATAGTCTATGTTCTGTGGCGTAAATAAAATAAAAAAAAACTATTAGAAATAGAAAAATAAAATAAAATTACTACATTTCTTTAAAAAAATTCTACCTATTCTGACTGGCCTATCCGTCATAAACCTTTACTCTCCTGTCCTATATTTTATTTTTTTAATATCCCTCTAAAGCCTGTTGAACAGATTCGCTATTTAGGACTTCATTTTGACAAGAGACTTACGAGGAATCCCCATACTAGACTGAAAAGACAAGAAACTGCTCGTAGATTCCAATTAATACTACACCTTTTTACAAACACTCTAAACTTCCATCAACCATTAAAAAAAAAGTCTTACAACTGTTTGGATATACGGAATTCAGGGGGAATTTCGGAAGGTCCACCAAACCATAAAGTTCTTCCCATATAAATCACAGAAAAAAACTCATCCATTAATACATCAACATCCCATGCGTTGCATATTTGGTCTGAAATAGATATACCTCCTTTCATTCTAAAATCCTTACTCACCCAAACCCATTAGTTATCTCTCATCCTTAACAATCCCTGATAATCTTCCAAGGCTTCTGAAACGAAGATGACCAAGGGATCTTCTAATTTAAAAAAATGGCTGAAGTACCACCATTGGGGGATTCCTCATAAAGATTATCATTTATTTTGAAACATTTAAATATTTTACTTATTGCATTTTTTTTTTTTATACCGTTGTGAATTTCAATAAATAAAAATACACGATAATGAGTATTATAAATACAATAATATTATAATATGTTTCTCCTATACCGTACTATTGTGCAGATTCAATTCACAGGGTGAATGATAGCTCTGGCCTTAGCACTGTTTTGTGATCCATTACACTTGCGAGATCGCCTTGAAAATTTCCGATTGATAGTCCATCTTTGTTTCGTCTTGAAATTAATACAATAGCTGTTGAAATGTTCGCCTCATTTAATTCAAGATCATCCTTTTTTGCTTAATGTAATTCCAGAATAAGTTGAGTTGATATTTATAGAATATTTTTAAAATGTTGACAGGCTCATCCTGCGTCATTCTGGCCCCATCATTCAGTTGCTCAGTGCTACAGTTTCGTATGAAAGAAATATAGCTAATTCACCCCAATTTGCCATTACTTTAATGAAATCTATGTATAATTACTTCTCAAAATTAACGAGTCCGCCAAGTATAGATAGGGAAATAATGTTGGCTGTTTCAAAACGTTAAGAAAAAATAAATTTATCTTCGGAGCTCAATATCTTTAAAACTATCCGACAACGCTAGAAAACTTAAGGGAACATTATTTATAGTAGAGTAAATTTGCTAAAATCTGAACCCTTATAGACCTATTTAATAGACCCTGAGATATAGCTTTTTAAAAAGTAACATTTGATAAAAAATGAACTGAAAAATCAGTAGTCAGCGAATTTATTTCGAGAAATCTAAATCTATCTCAAAAGCCATTCCACGTAAATATGTTTATTAGAAATCAAATTAAAGCTATTTTAATGAGGTGTAGATAGTTGACCGTAGATTTATGATTGGAGAAGTTTGTCGGGGGGTGCGGTCAGCATACTATAGCCCTGATCAAGACCTGAAATTCAGGTCGAAACGTCGGCATAAAATACATAAATATGGTTTTGTTTATTTATGTTGTTCTTTCCTGACCCCCCGACAAACTTCTCCAATAATTAAAGCTATTTTAATGTACTATAAAGTAGTTTATGACGTACGGAGTAGTAGTTTTTATGATATTTATAGATTTTTTTAAACTAAAAATCATTCCTAAAATGCTTATAAAATTCAGTTAAATTTTTATAGGGAAAAAAATAAAGTGGTATCTTAATGTATCTTTACCCCTTAAAAATAATATTCTATTTGAAGGGTTCGATTTTTGATTGTATGGATATTATAAATTGTAAAACAAAAAAAAAACCCTTTCAATAATTTATTTTATTCAAAAATGTAATATCCAAAATCTAAAGATAAGCATAAAAACGTTCTATAAGGAAAATTGGTGCACTAGTCCCAATATGAAGAGTCTACAGGACGGAAATTTTCTAGTGACATTTGATTTGAGGTTCAGTAAGAAATACAGTGTAATCATGCTGATCCCAACTTCGGTACTCTTAATACTCCTGTAAAACATGGATTTATTTTAACATTGGTGTTAAAATAAAAAATAAAATTATTTTTTTGAGAAAATTCAGGCAATGATGTTTTTATTTTCCAATAAATGTACACAAATGTAAAAGAGATTTTTAACTTCCTGATCTATTGGTAACTTATTGAAATCACCTTGAAAATCTAAAGTGGCAATTTTTACAGTTTCGATAGTGTAATTTAATTCCTATGAAAGTGTTCATATGTACATTTTGTTATAATTAGAAATACGTAGTATCTATTTTATAAATCATTTGATTCTGTAAAACTAATTTAATTAATAGTAGAAATATGTATAATATAAATTTTGTTGGCGAACTTATTTCTTTTATCACGTTTTAAATAAATCGATACAAAGATTATTGTTTTAATATTTATAAGTTTTTTTCAATGTTTATGATATATCGTGGCAGCAAGCAGTTCTCATACAATGTCTCAGAAAACAAGCAATGAGGAAGGTTATGAAGGAAAAAATAAAATAAAATGTCTAACATCTTTAAAAAATATTGATTTGTTAAAACTTCAAACCGTCAAATTTCCAATGAAATAATTTTTAAAAAAATTGAGAAGACATGTGGAAAATGTACCCATTGATAGAACTCCAATAACATTACTAGAGGAGAAGATCTCGAAGCCATCTTCTTTTCAGACGCCTAGGAGGATTATTAGGTTATGAAGGAGAATCCAGGTTAGAAACAAGTGGATTTCGGTTGTTGGGAAGTTTATCATGGAAGGATTGGTATCTGGTTCTGGCCAAATCGGCAACATTGAGGTCCTGATGGATGACTTGATTCGTGGCAAAGTAAGGAGCATTAAGGATTTTTGACTGTAAGGATTGGATTCAGGAGGAATTAGATGGTTTAGTGGAGCCCCAAAGGTCAACTCCTTATGTCCAGATAGGCCTTATAATAGTCATGTAGATCAGTCTTTTGTAATGGATTGGCAATTTAGACCGTTTGTTAAATAGATGTTATAATAGCTTATGTCTTTTCAGTCTTGTATGAGGATTCCATGTCAGTCGTTTGTCCAGATATAATCCTAAGTAACGGATCTGTTCGACAGGAATAAGTGAGGTATTATTAAAGGATACTGTGGGGCAAGAGGTCATGGACTTCCAACGAAGGGTAAATGTGATTTATTGGAATTTATTTAATAAAAAAATATTTAAAAAATAAAAATGTACACTCTTATTGTTGATTTTTTTTACTTAATACTTTCTGAAGTATTTAATAACTTTTTAGTGATCAAAACACCACTCCTCCAGCAATTAGTTTGGATTATTGAGATTACAGTGTATTTTTTTCTGTTTTTTGTTTAGTATGACCCTAATTTAGTGAATAAAATGAGTTAGTGTTATGCTATGATAATTATTTCGAAATAGATACCTAAAATACTCTTGAATTCTATTGGTTGGAAGAAGGTAAAAGAAGGGGCCAAAAAATTAGGCTTGTCCTGTGATAAAAAAACTTTGTTCCGCCCCTCCCATCGACCAAGCTATTGTACTTGGTCATTTCATCATGTACGATAAGAAAGGAACATTTCTGTCCTTTCTTACCCCAAACCGGTACCATCCTAGTCTTGGGATTCCGGAAATTACGTAAAGTGAAGCGGAGACATTGCTTTTCCTTGCGGAACGCCCCTGCATCCAGTTTCTCTCGTCACGTGTCAGTCAGCGATGGGAGACTTCACTCAGAGTGCTGTGCTCTACCTTTTATCACTCATAGTACCTAGGTCAAAAACGAAAGGTTGTGCGAAACTGAAATTATATATTTTATAATTACAGCAACTTTTTCGATAAAATCGACTGACTGCAAGTGCCATTTTATAGAATAGATTTTTCTCATTTCTTTTAGGTGGTATTTAATATAAGATAGGTTTCATTCTCATAGAAATAGTTTGACAGAGCATAGATAGAAATTAAAAAAAAAACTTCCGAAGAAAAAAAAAAAATTTCCGAAGTCCTCGACGAGAGAAGGGCTTTGGACTCTAAGGTTTCTCAAGGCGACTTATTCACGATCTAGCCACCATAGCACCACCTTGATTGGACCCTGCACATCACCTTAAAATGCTACAAGGCAAGGAATTCCAAACAACCAGGTACACGTATAACTACCTCATATATATATGTATTCAATAACGCATTTCATCAGGTGGATACGAAAAAAATTCCGAAGAACCTTTAGTTTTGTTTGTATGAAATAATCAACTATCTCATATAGTTACTATTACTATTAGCACTAGTAAAAAAAAGATAAATATAAACCATGAAAGGATTTAATAATTTACTTAATGAGGTAGGAAGAAAAATATTTGTTTATAAATATATGTTTGTAAATATTGCTCTATATCTTTAAAACTTCCTACAACACTATAAAACCTAAGAGAACATCATCTAATGTAGAGTAAATTTGCAAAAATATGAGTCCTAATAGAGCTGCTATCTATGTTAAATAGTTTTCAGGATACAGTTTTTTTTTTTTAAACTAACATTTCATTAAAAAAAATGCATTGAAAATCAGAAGTGAATTTATTTCGAGAAATCTATATCTCAAAAAACATTCGACGTGCAGATGTCTATTAGCACTCAAATTAAAGCTAGTACTATCATGTAGTCCATGAATTACGGAGTAGTAGTGTTTTTTTTTTGTTTTTTTTGCTATTTGCTCAAATAAATTTATTTATAGTTGTCGGATTTACACATCTGACTTTGTAAATTTATTATTCAATCTCATTTTTGTGCCTACCTCAATGTGAAATCAAGATTGGAAACCATTGGTTACAACCTGACGTCACGGGCGCTCGTCGTTTGTCCCGACAGCCTGGTCACTTGTACACAGAAGCTCGTCACATGTCTCTCGACTTGGTGGTCGAACCAATGACCATACATTGGTTGGACCACCAAAGACACCCTTCATTGTGCTAGCCAGTGTTCGTCGGAAGAACACTGTCAAATTTACTCTACCACAACTTAATAGAAATTCAGTACAAGACAAGAGGAAAAGACGACGGCATCCTGAACTAGACACATCAACGGTGCATGAGTCAGTCATCACCAAAAAATCATGAGAAATAACCATTCCCTCTCTATTAATTGCCCCTTCAGGGACTAAATTTTGTATTGCAATAAATTACATGATTACATTAGTGGTTCCAAAATGTCACAATTTATTTTACATAACTATAAACATGCAATAAAGGGGTCCCGGTCGTTAGAAACGAATCGGGCCTCTGAGCTTGCATAACAATAGTAGTTTGGACAAAGATTATATTTTTAATCCAATATCATAAAAAATACTATCCTTACGAAGATATGTAACATAAACTACTTTATAGTAAGTTTAATTATCTTTATTTTGAGTATTTATAGGCATATGTGCGTCTTAGGGTTCCTGAGATATATTTTCTCCAAAATCAAAACTTTTATCCGAAGACTACTCCTTCAAAGATAAGCTTGATGGACTTCTTTATGGTACATTTAACAAGCTTTAATAGGAGTGCTGGCAGACATCTGTCTTATGGTTTCTGAGATATAGATTTCTCAAAATAAATTCCCTAACTTCTGACTCTTCAGTATATTTATTTCATGAAATGTCGTTTTTGAAAAAGCTATATCTCGAGATCAATTGAACGTAAATAGGTATATTATGAATTTTATTTTAGCAAATTTATTCTTCTTTAATTGTTGTTCTATTAGGTTTTCGGGTGTTGTTGGTAGTTTTAAAGATATAGAGATGGGAATGAAAAATTAATTTCTTTTAACGTTTTTAAATTGCCACAATTTTTTCTTCCCCCTAACTATACCCGGTAGACTCATCAATTTTAAGTAATTATAAAGAGTTTTCAATAAGCGGATCAAAAATTGGAATGAAATATCTGCCTTTTTTTTCTCCCCGGCAGTTTTACTACAGCTAAGAATTGTTTTGACGCGCGAATCCATCATTGTTTTATTTTTCGTTTGTTAAGTAAATATTACAGATATCTAATATTCCTAAGCTAATATTTGTCCCAGAAACTACATGACTTTAGAAAAGTTATGTAATCACTTGGGAAGCAAATTTAGTTCACATCAATTTTATTAGGAACAAAGTTTTCAGCTTACACCTTAGCTACCCTGATGTTTAAGTTTTCCCCCTTCCATAGCTCTTCAAATCTTCAAACAAACCCTACGTACAAATTCTTGGGACTTCTTCCACACACAAGACTGAAACGACAAGAAACTGCTTGTAGATTCCGATTGCTACAACACTTACTTGACAATCGCTCTAAACTTCCCATTCACTACAAAAAATTAGTATACACTACGATAATTAGACCAATTTGGACTCATGGAATTGAGCTCTGGGGCTCGACCAAACCATCAAATTCCTCCCGCATCCAATCGTTACAATCCAAAATCCTACATAAAATCCTTGACGTTTCTTATTACGTTACAAATAAACTCATCCACAAAGACCTTAACATCCCATTCGTTGCAGATTTGGCCCAAAACAGATATGCGTTTTTTCATTCCAAACTCCTTAACCATCCTAACCCATTAATTCTTAAGCTTTCATCCTTAACAATCCCTGATAATTCTCCGAGGCGTCTGAAAAGATGGCTACGGGACCTTCTCATTTAAATTAATGTTTGAAGTACCACCAATGTGTGGTTCCTTCCCAAGATTTTCAAGTGTATATGAAACATACAACATATTTACTTATTGTATTTATTATTTATACAGTTGTAAATCACATTAAACAAATAAAAAAAAAATTGTTGTTATATGTTTGGGTTTTTTTTTTATTATGAATTATGAATGAATGAATTACGTATGGATTATTTTATATTGCAGTTATTGAATATGATTTAAATAATAATATATAAATATCGAATTATATTATAGTTTTTGGAATATAGCATCACTACATTTAATATGCAAGAACAAAGTTGACCTGTGCTCATTTTTTTCAGCTTTCATATTCAATAGAAAATATCCACTTTCCTGTATGATCCAGTTTACTGGAAACTAAAGAAAGTCAGTCCAGACCTTCTTCATATTTCATACTTAAAGCTCCATATTCGCCAAGAGCCATTTTCCAGTATGTTTCATAATTTATTTACTCGATTTTCAAATAATGTTACTGTAACGAAAATCTGATTTCCTTAAAAAAGAATTTGTCGCTTTTCTTCAAAGCCCAATGCATTCCCAACGATTTGTGAGCTAGGAAATCAAGATATATTTTTATGGCATTTCATAATCATTATTTTTGCACAAAGAAATTAGAAGGTAAAATTTAAATGATTTGAAAAGTTAATTTAACAGGAAAAAAAAAATTCCCGGCGATATTAATCATTGTTTTATTTTAACAATCGAATTTCACGTTCTTCTTAAAATCGCTATATGGAAGTAGATATTGTAATTTTATCTTCGTGGTGAAGTACTGTAAAAATTTAGAATTTTTTTGGCGAAGAAATAATTTATTTGATCCCCTGAGTACAAATAATACCTTGTAAATTGGTCACTGTGTGTCATTCATTATGTGAATCTAGCCTGGAAATGTCAAGACGTTGCAAATGTTTAACTAAACTCAACTTATCGAAAGTGCAACTTTGTATAATTGATTTTCACTTTTTTACCACTTTTTCGAAGACTGATTTAAACTTGTTATGTCAATCTACCACAGAATATCCTTTAATATAAGCTAAGCCTTTACGTCACTGAAATAGCCTGACATGGTTTAGATGTTGAATTATCAAATCAGCTTGCTCCAAAATACCTTTCATATTCTATATTCTTCATCTCTCATAGCGAAAAAAATATGAATAAATGTAAACTATGAAATAATTAAATAATTAGCTGAAGGAGAAATATATTTCAGTTAGAAACTAATTTCCTGAAATATGAGTCGTAATATCGGGAGGCTTAGTGGTAAGGCACTGTGCTATGAATTCCAAGTCGTAAGTCAACTCTGTGGGTTGGGGAATCCTCCTTGGTCCTCCCAGTCTCATAGTAGGGTACCCTAAATTTGAGAAAAACCAGTCGGTCGAGCATGATTCTAAAGAAATCACCTCCTTGCAGAACAGTTCAGTAACTGTACTCCCTTACAAAGCACTGCACCGCTTACCCTTAATTGGTTGTAGCTGTACTGATTTCTTTATTTAGTTTTTTTTTAAGTTGTAATATTGATGTAAAATATACCTTTAATCAGATATCGATATTGAAAAAAATATTTATATCTAACTGTAACAGTGAGGAAAAACTTATAAATAAACTATGAAATATTGAGGAATTTTATATCAAAAGTATATCCTCTTTTGGGAAGTTATTTAAATACTATTTTGAATGTATCTCGTGTTGATAAGTCAGTTTTGTTGAAAATTTTTTTTCTTAGCACTTATTTGACGGGGGAAAAATCAGATTTTGAAAA